>NW_022263733.1:0-44469 GCF_002021735.2 Oncorhynchus kisutch
AATTGGCCATATACCACACCTCCTCGTGCCTTATTGCTTAAATAGAAACAGAAATAGACGTATGAGGCAATACACATGAAATGAATAAATAGCAGAAGAAGAGCATAACTACTAATTATATTGAATAGAGCAATAGCAATAGGCAAGTCAAGCACAGTACATGACAATAAATGGTGACTGGTCTTGCAGGTACATTTACATTTAATCATTTAGCTCTTACCCAGAGCGACTTCCTGTTAGTGAGTCTTTCCCACTTCCAACAGATTTCTCTCTGCGTTGTTGTCTTTGATCCTCCCAAAATGTGTTGTGCCGTATGTTTTGATGATATCCAAATGAGCATACCACTTAGAATATAGTTTTTCCTCTCTCTTCTGTGGACTATTTCTCCCTTCATTTTGTTGTTAATGTTTTGCCCTCTATTCTCATTGTTCCTATCGTTCTCCATATTTCCCCAGTTTCCTACATTCTTATATTTAATTATGTAAAGTACTACCCACCGGTCCACCCATTAGGGCCTCATTGATTTGAATTGGGACACCCATCTAGTAATTATATTTCTATAGTTGTGACCCATGTAAATGCACTTTAATTAAACACTGACTTGACTTGTACTTGCAGCGTACTTCAAAGAGCCGGGCAGTGCCTACTTAGAAGAGCTGGAGGAGACGGTGATGACCCTGCAGGCGGACAAGGACAGAGACGTACGCTTCTTTGCCAGCCTGGACCCCGACATGGTGCTTATGGACACTTCTGCTTTAATCTAGAACCTTCCAGCCTGCTCCAACACACAGCCAATAACTATCACCAGCATCAGACCTGACCAGAACACTCGCCTGCAGGAAATAAAGGCACTGATACATAAACATACATAGAATCAGTCATGTGCTCTCTCTCTGTCTCTCTCACACACACACACACACACACACACACACACCACACACACACACACACACACACACACACACACACACGATCTGAAAACCGCACCTCGCTAAGCTAAAACAGCCACCGCAAAATGGCATCGGATTCCAGGTGGAAAACAACCCACCATACGGCTCGGCTAGCGTCCCGTCGTCGAGTCACCTCAACCCATCTGTATCCAGCTGGTTCTCTCAGTCCTCTGGTTTCATCACGGTTTCTCTCTCTCTTTTCATCTTGTCTTCAATGACCTCCGTAACCACTACTGCTTAGGAGAAGGAACACCGCACCACTTGGCACTAAACAAAATATGTTAATGAACTCGTGGCATCTTCCCTCTGTGTGTTTACTATGTCAATAATGTGATCCAAGTCTCCCAGAGACCAATGAAATACCTCTGATTGGACATAACTCAGGCCAGTTTCGCCATAGGGGCGTTTAGCTTATAGAATGAGGTACAGCGCTTTAGAACGCAGATAGAAATGGAATGTATAGATAGACTCACTAGAATTGTGATTCTTCTATATACAATGCATCTGTACATTCTATAACGTTGCTCTCCCCTGAATAACCCTCGGGTGTCAGCGGGACCAATCGGTGTCAGCGGGACCTCTGGTGTCAGCGGGACCATCAGGTGACAGTCAATTTTGCATCCAAATGGCACCCCCTATTCCCTTTATAGTGCACTACTTTTGACCAGGCCCCATAGGGCATTGTCCAGAAAAGTGCACTGTATAGGGAACAGGGGTGCCATATTGGATGCAGCCCTTCAATGTGTTTTGGGGTTATTTGGGGTGTTCACGACTCAAGGGCTTATGATAAAGTGACAGAGTTTGTTGTAAACCTGTAGTAAGAAGAAGCAGAAAAAGAGAGTATTAGTTGGTAAAGACCTGTGAAGCACTCCCCCCTTATCCACCGTGTAGGCCATCATTGTAATAAGAATTTGTTCTTAACTGACTTGCCTAGTTAAACAAGGTTAAATTAATTTTTAAAAATGTAAATCCACTTCATAATTTTGGCTTTTCAGTCAGACCACTGCACTGACCACAATCAATTGTACAGTATAGGAATGGTTGTGTGGCCTGGGTTTGTGTTCCAAGACGCTAGGTATCTCCGAAATTCTCATGTAGTGAAATTAAGTATGTTGGAGAATACATAACTTCCATTTGTATAGATAACCTGTATAGCCAGGGGATCCAGGGCCCAGTTGTAGGTTTTTTGTCGAGACATGAATGTGGCATAATGAGAGCTGTCAATTTTTGTAGTCTTTTTTTCTCTAGTTTTTTTTTCTCACCTGTTTCACATTGCAACCCATTTTTGACCATAAACACGACTTGAGATCTAAACTGATTGCGGTGTGGCGTGCATTCTCAAGTATGTCTTCCATCTTATGGAAATGTTCACTTCTGTAGACTACCTAACGCATCACACCTGTCAGCAATTTTCCCCATCTGTTTTTCTTTATGTAGAACTATTAATAGATAGTGCATTTTATGAAATGTATTTTTCTTTTCAAATATGTACCATTGTTCAAAGATTTTATATCCGAACTTTGCATTTCACAACTTTTGTAACATTCAATCATTTCTTTAAAATATTTTTATGTAATGTTATTTTTAGCATTCTGTAATTAAATTTATAATATAAATCAGAAAAATCAAGACATGTGTAGCCTGTCTCCAAACTACCTTGTATAACCAACAAATGAATTGTGCAAATGAGTGTCATATCATTGTCACAAAGGTTCAAAACACCTGCAGCACAAATTTTTTATAAATATAAAACTCAGCTAGGTGAGTTTTCCATGAAGAAGAATTGTTACTTGCTTCTTTAAAGTATTTTTTTTGCGATACTTGAAGTTTGACACGTAAAGTGAAGCTGTGAAATATAGTCAGTAAAATCTATGTTCTGATTACTACCGACAGACTACTACACTGAACAAAAATATAAACGCAACAATTAAAGTGCTGGTCTCATGATTTATGAGCTGAAATAAAAGATTCAAGAAATGTGTCATACGCACCAAAAGCTTATTTCTCTCAAATTTTGTGCACATTTGTTTACATCCCTGTTAGTGAGCATTTGATCCTTGTCAAGATAATTAATCCAGTTTAGTCACACAACAGAATGCCACAGATGTCTCAAGTTTTGAGGGAGTATGCAATTGCCATGCAGGAATGTCCACCAGAGCCATGCAGGAATGTCCACCAGAGCCATGCAGGAATGTCCACCAGAGCTGATAATTCAATGTTAATTTCTCTACCATAACGTCATTTTGGAGAATTTGGCAGTACGTCCAACCAGCCTCACATCCACAGACTACGTGTAACCATGCCAACCCAGGGCCTCCACATCCGGCTTCTTTCCCTGCAGGATCGTCAGAGGGGGTGAAGAGTATTTATCTTTGTAATCGAGCCTTTTTGTGGGGAAAAACTCATTCTGATTGGCTGGGCTTCGCTACCAAGTGGGTGGGCCTATGCTCTACCAGGCCCACCCATGGCTGGGGCGTAGCTATGGGTGACTTTACAGTGCAACAAAATAACTAGGGCTTTACAATGATGGTGGAAACATAGAGAAATGTTGAGGTTATGTGGATTCAAATCTTCCTAGAAGTCACAGAGTGTGCACAGTGCGACATGTAAAAATTCATTATTTTTAGGTGATTTCTTGAATTCTCTATTTGGTGTATATTAAGGGGCACTTCATTTAATATAACAGACTTTTAAAATTCAATATCGGTGCACAAGTTCTACTGAAAATATCAAAGCAATACAAAAGGCACTCTTTTCGTGGAACGACCCATAACTTGGACCTGTTGCTGTGGTGTTAAAGCTTTCTGTCTTCTGTCTTGTCTCTGCTCCATGCAGAGAACAGGAGAGGGTACCTGCAGAACTTTATGTTCGTTTTGTATTTTGTTCTTTTTTCGGTGTTCATTGTAATGAAAGTAAGATGTTCGCCTACGACGCTGCACCTTGGTCTCTTCATTCAAACGATGAACAAAACAAAAGGTCGATGGCTCGTATATAAGGTGTCTAGCTGAGTCAAAACATTTGATTTCCCCAGTAGTTCGAGTTTAACAGCGTTGTCTATATGTGATGTACAATTCACATGTTTAGAGACCCTTTCAGACAGATGTTTTAAATCCTTAAACCCAGACTTGGACCACGCACACTCTCCATTCAATAGCAGGCAAAGGAATCAAATAGTGATTGCTTTGAGATCCTTGTAGTTAGCCACTGCTTCCTTCCAAACCACTCGTAGTTGAATTTGTGATTTCCGACTTGTTGTGAAATGTTTATGGCAAATGAACACAGAGACGTTTTATCTATAATTTATCTTCATATGATTAGCATGGAAAAGGATTTGCAGTAGATTGTAGATTCGTGATGATGACTGCTTGTCTAGCTTGCTTGCTAAGATTTTGAAAGTATGATGTTGACATGATCAGTCCAATCAAAGCTACGGTAGAAACATAAAGATATAAAACTGTATTTTTTTTGTGAAGAATCAACAACAAGTGGGACACAATCATGAAGTGGAACGACATTTATTGGATATTTCAAACTTTTTTAACAAATCAAAAACTGAAAAATTGCGCGTGCAAAATTATTCAGCCCCCTTAAGTTAATACTTTGTAGCGCCACCTTTTGCTGCGATTACAGCTGTAAGTCGCTTGGGGTATGTCTCTATCAGTTTTGCACATCGAGAGACTGAAATTTTTTCCCATTCCTCCTTGCAAAACAGCTCGAGCTCAGTGAGGTTGAATGGAGGTACTTCCATGTCAATATAACTAAACTGAGTTGATCACGAAACATTAGATATTTTCAACTGTGTGTATTTTTTTTCACAATACAAAAATCAACTTACATTGCTCCATCAAACATGTCTAACAAAACAAAACACAGGTATTAAAAAGAAAATACTCAAAAATACACTAAATATAAATAAAATAACACAAAAAATAAACTATTTTAGTGCAATTGTATTCACTCTGAAAATATCTTATTATAATGATTCAGGAAGATGTTATTCTTGTTGTTATTCACTGGGGTTCATGTTTTAATAAGATAATTCAATTCAATCAGAAAAAGGTGTAATTTTGGTATAGAATTTTGGAATTTTTGTTTGTGTATAAAGTATTTGGCAACAAGAATAATAAAAAATGAACAATCATTTCAGTGGTCTTATAATCATTGCAATAGTAACATATTATATCTTTCATGTCAAAAACATAGGCATTTTTTCAACTGTGTGTATGTTACTGTCGCACATGAGCCGAAAGCGCAACAATGGGACTCTAACGTCTATCACCATAGCAACAGTAATAGTCAGACAACATTCCAAACGGAAGAGAATTCATTAATTCATTCTTTCAGAATTCTAAACCCTTTGCAATCTGCAAAAATTACTGAGCGCGTTTCTATGAGCAATCCAATGACATATTTTTACACCTCAACGAAGAAGATTTCACTTCAGGTACTGTTAGGGTTGCGTAAATTCGAATCTGGTATCAGGATAAATATAACAATGAGTCACCGATTTTATACTATGTATTTTTTATTAGCTAAGTAATAAATGGCAAATGCAACTTTCGTATATACGGGCTCACTGTAATACCACGCAGGGCAGAACAGAGAACTGACAAGATGTATGTAAACAGTATTCTTTATACTGTGATAGACAGTTCCAACACGTCTGTTGGCCTATCACAGTAGATACTGGGCGTGGTTTAAACTTGCTCAGCCTATTGCAGGCGCTCAGGCGCCTGCAATAGGCCGCTTGTTCTCGCAACACCACGCTCTGAATGTGCCACCCCTAACTCATTGCACAGTTCCTGTCTTTTTTCCATCATGAGAAAGGCCCATGGCCCTGAAGCTTTTAACAATGTTTCAAGCCAGCTATGTTGCATAACACATACATACATCCACACAAGCCAACAGCAGATAATATTCAATCATATATATGGTAATGGCTATAATGTAAAACACAGGATCCAACAGTACCGAGACCCAAAAGTGCGATGATTAACCGCGACATCGACTCGAAGAGTGTACCGAGGCCAAAAGTGCAGTTTACCGTGACCCGTCGAAGAAAGTCAAGTTCAGTCTTGGTGCCAGGCTGCGTGAAACGGGAGAGATGTTCGTTGTGCCCGACTGCCACCACAATATGAGAATCAGAGAGCTAAAAAACACCATGGAATTAGTGGTTGGGATTCCCACAGACTTCCAGAGAGTATGCTACCTGGATAATGGTAAAATAAATACCTTTGATCTCATTTGCTGGTTTAACTGTTGATATATGTTAATGAGAAATGGGGAGATGTTGTTGATTAATTGATTAGATATGTATTCATAGATTTTTATTGGGTTTAATGAAGTTAGAATCACGGACCTTATAAATCTCAAACGTAGGCTAGCAGTGATAGGATCGTCATGGTGAACATTTTATTGAGGGTGTTTTCCAGTCAGACTGGGGTATCCCACATCTAATGATGTGCTTCTCTGACCAGACCTAATGTATACTCTCTCCACCCAACAGGTGACCTATGTGATGACACCACTATTCACTGTAATGACATCGTCCCTGGAACTACTGTCACCCTGATGATCTGGCCTTATGATGGATGGGCTGAGCTTGTGATCGCTGCAGCTACTGGCAATGTATTCAAGGTGATGTGGCATGAAAGAAGAACCTAGAATAGTCTACAGCAGTTCTACACAGAGACTCTCTATGTCTCAGGTCATTATTGATCATAATAAAAAAAAGTAGGCTTCCGAGTGGTTCAGTGGTCTAAGGCACTGCATCTCAGTGCAAGAGGTGTCACTACAGACCCTGGTTCGATTCCAGGCTATATCACAACCGGCCGTGTTTGGGAGTCCCATAAGGCGGCGCACAATTGACCCAGCGTCATCCGGGTTAGGGGTTTGGCCGGGGTAGGCCGTCATTGTAAATAAGAATTGGTTCTTAACTTGCCTAGTTAAATAAAGGTTAAAAACCATCATCACCTAATAGCAATACTGCATTTCTTTACCAGACTTGCTGAAAGATCCACCTCCTTATTTGATCTAATGAGGCTAGTCTGTAATTACTGCACATCTAAACAGCATCTCACAGCTGTTATTACAACCTGTAGACCTTATTTACTTCACTCTTCCCTTTTTTTAGGATGAACATTTCCATCAACTTTTCACACATATAAATTCTCTTTATTTCATGTAGCTCAAGAGTGTGATGTCCAAACCAGCACCGCCACGTTCCTCCCATCTCAGTGCTATGGGTTCTATGAGTGGAGCTCCTTCCTGGCTCTCTCACCGTCTCTTCTCTGCTCTGTTCATCAGTGCCCACCGTGGACACATGCCCGCTGTCCGCTTCCTGCTCCAACAAGGTACCCACCACCGCAGAGGCAAAACATCTGGATATCACCGGCACACTGGAAAAACCTTGTATCTCACTTGGGGTGATTTTGATAAGTATTATTTTGACATATATTGAATGTAGACATCCCTCACAGAGGCATGATGCCCATGGGGGGCACAGGGGCAGCTGCCCCCTCAGATATATATTTTTGTTTTGTTTTTTGTTATTGAAGTTTTACTCCTTTTTCTCCCCAATTTCGTGGTATCCAATTGTTTTTAGTAGTTACTATCTTGTCTCATCGCTACAACTCCTGTACGGGATGCGTCCTCCGATACACAACCCAACCAAGCTGCACTGCTTCTTAACACAGCGCGCATCCAACCCGGAAGCCAGCCACACTGATGTGTCGGAGGAAGCACCGTACAAGGATATCCCTACCGGCCAGACCCTCCCTAACCCGGACGATGCTAGGTTAGTGCGCACTGCACCCGGCCTGCCACAGGAGTCGCTGGTGCGCGATGAGACAAGGATATCCCTAACCCGGACGACGCTAGGCTAATTGTGCGTCGCCCCACGGACCTCCCGGTCGCGGCCGGTTACGACAGAGCCTGGGCGCGAACCCAGAGTCTCTGATGGCACAGCTGGCGCTGCAGTACAGTGCCCTTAACCACTGCGCCACCCGGGAGGCCCCCCCTTAGATATTTAACAAAAAAACATGTAATACTCTCTGTTATACTACTAGCCACTTAGCAATTTTATGAAGTTGGCTTTAGCTAGCACAGATTGGTTCCCGATCTCCCAACTACCAAGAAGCCAATTCAGTCTATCAATCAAGTAAGACTAGCTAGCTTGTGTACTGTAACTATCTTAGCTGGCATGCCTGCTGGCAAGGTTGGTAGACATTAGAAACGCAAGCACTAAATATACTGACCAAGACTCGTATTCATTTCAATCTTTTACTCAGATTTTAGGAAGAAATGCAGATAAGCATATTAACTTTATTAAAATAAAAGTACCACCAGTCAGGAGGATACAGACAGCTCAAGAGTTATGCTTAGATATGCAGAAATATATTGAGTTGCTATTTTTTACATGGAATTAGGCATAATGATTATGGCTGTAGATTGCAGAAAAAAGCTGTTTCAAGTGTTTGAAAAAGCTAAACTCTCCAATTTATGGACGAGGGAGCTAGCCCCCCTCCAGACTACAGTCGTGGAATATTCTAATCAAGTGAGAGAGACTGTCATTTCTTCAAACAATCGTCTTCATTCAATATCGATTAATTATTGGAATAATGAGACGTCAACCCAACACTCTTGACTGTTGGGCCAAGCAGCCTAACCTTCACAGAAATGCAGAGATCTTTATATAGCTGACACAAAGAATGCTTAGTCATGGCTGGTTTCACCCCTCGATTGCAGATTGGGGGGCACCATAAGCCACTTTGTGTTTAACCTGTGGTCATCTGCATGGGGGTGTTGTTTTAACCCCACCTTGGCTTAGTTTCCCAGATTCCAGGATGATTAGAAAAATAAGGGATTGTTCTAAACTCTTCCAGGCTATCTCGCTGACCACATCTTATCTCTGGAATGCCAGCTGTAGGATTTTAGGCTCCTCTCAGTTTACACAGACATAGATGAGAACTATCTAAAAACTCTAAAATATTGCATAAAACAACCATTCGTTGCATAAACAATATTATAACATAATCTTGTAATTTTGCTACCATACCACCGCCAGCCATCCTCACATACTTTGTTCCCCCTCAGATGTGTGTGTGCATGACGCCCCTGATTCCCCTCCATGCTCTGTGAAAGAAAAATATATTTCTGTAGGACTAATATAAATAATTAAAAAAAATGTCTTGTGAACTTCGATTAGTAAATAACAATATGTCTGAAAAAATAGATTTATTATTTTAAATTCCTGAACATTTCACTTTTTGGAGATACAGGGTTTTTCTGGTACGCTGGCAATATCTGGGTTATGTTAATTAGGCCATGCAACGGAAAACATTTGGCAGAAGAAAGCAAAAGTCAAGCCAGTTTGTTGTTTTAGCCCGTTTTCTTTCTGTATGCCTAACAAACTTGACCCTGTTATTTAGGGGCCAACGTTAAGGGCCAGACTCCCCTGGGGCGCGGGGCCCTCCACGCGGCAGCCGCCCAGGGCCAGTTGCAGTCCATCCAGGAGCTACTGGTGCGCGGCGCCCCACACCAACTGGAGGACGCTGAGGGCATGACAGCTCTGAGAACCGCCATGCGCTGGGACCAGAGGAAGAGCACCCGGCAGCTCTTCCTCTTCCACTGGCAGGAGCGTGCGCAGGGCGTGCGCCTCAAGCCTCACCTGGATGAGACAGAGCTGTTCGCCCACCAGAAACATGACTCCCAACTATGCACCTGGCACCGTGGTGCCCACGCTCAGAGATACATGGCCCACCTGAGGTGCTGTAGCCGTGGGGTGGAGGGCATGGTGGAAGTGAGGCAGCTGGGGCCGCCGCAGAACACGGCCATGAGGGCCCAGGCAAGGAGGGCGTGGATGGGGGATGCGTGACCAGAGCTGCATGTCAAGAACAGGGCAGATGGCCAAGAGCCTGGTCCTGGAGAGCCGTGCACACAGGATTTTATTCCAGCCCAGCACCAACACACCAGTTCCTAACTACTCTGGATTGAATCGCATGAGCAGTCGGGTCATTTGAATCAGATGTGGTAGTGTTGTGGTAGTGTCAGCCTCCAGTATTTATGCTGCAGTAGTTTATGTGTCGGGGGGCTGGGGTCAGTTTGTTATATCTGGAGTACTTCTCCTGTCCTATTCGGTGTCCTGTGTGAATCTAAGTGTGCGTTCTCTAATTCTCTCCTTCTCTCTTTCTTTCTCTCTCTCGGAGGACCTGAGCCCTAGGACCATGCCCCAGGACTACCTGACATGATGACTCCTTGCTGTCCCCAGTCCACCTGGCCATGCTGCTGTTCCAGTTTCAACTGACCTGAGCCCTAGGACCATGCCCCAGGACTACCTGACATGATGACTCCTTGCTGTCCCCAGTCTACCTGGCCATGCTGCTGCTTCAGTTTCAACTTCCACCTGACTGCTGCTGCTCTAGTTTCAACTGTTCTGCCTTATTATTATTTGACCATGCTGGTCATTTATGAACATTGAACATCTTGACCATGTTCTGTTATAATCTCCACCCGGCACAGCCAGAAGAGGACTGGCCACCCCACATAGCCTGGTTCCTCTCTAGGTTTCTTCCTAGGTATTGGCCTTTCTAGGGAGTTTTTCCTAGCCACCGTGCTTCTACACCTGCATTGCTTGCTGTTTGGGGTTTTAGGCTGGGTTTCTGTACAGCACTTTGAGATATCAGCTGATGTACGAAGGGCTATATAAATAAATTTGATTTGATTTGATTTGATTTGTTGGGTTGGAACAAAAACTTGCTAACAGACAATGTTTCCCCCTTGTTCATTTAGTCAGAAGTTTGCCTACCTCTCCCACATCGGACGTTGAGTAAGCACTTTCGCAATCGTTCCGAGCAGCAAGACTCCCTTCATGAAATTATCAAGAAGCAGAAAAGTAGATGAACTGACATTTACAGTGCCTTGCGAAACTATATAATCAAGATAAACCAGTGAAAAAAAGGTGCAGCAAAAAGGTGTAATCACATTAGTCAGAGATGGGGAAATAAGAACCTGGACGACAGAATGTGACATTGCTTATTGGTGAATGAAAGTAGAAACCAGAGAGAAAAAATATATATAAATACTGTATGATAAAAGCCAATTCAACGGGAGTTGACAACTGTTAAATGGGAAATAAAGTACCTTTAAGGTTTAAATGATTGTAGTTGTGAACTGTTCTATCAAACAAATGCATTGCCGTTGCACCATGGCAGCATTCAGTGCCTTCGGAAAGTATTCAGACACCTTGACCTTTCCACATTTTGTTACTTTACTGTTTATTCTTAAATGTATTACATCATTTTTTTTCTCACATCAATCTACACACAATACCCCATATATGACAAAGTGAAAACAGGTTTTTAGAATTTTTTGCAAATAAAAATTAAAAACAGAAAAAAACTATTCAACTAAATGGGGTCAGCCCTAACCTAGACACAATACCAAAGCGAAAACCAATTAAGAACAGAAATACCTTTTTTACATAAATATTCAGACCCTTTGCTATGAGACTCTAAATTGAACTCTGGTGCATCCTGTTTCCATTGATCATCCTTGATATGTTTTCCAACTTGATTTGAGTCCACCTGTTGTAAATTCAATTGATTGGAAATTATTTGGAAAGGCAAACACGTCTATATATGGTTCCACAGTTGACAGTGCATGTCAGAGCAAAAACCAAGCTATGAGGTTGAAGAAATTGTCCGTAGAGCTCCGAGACAGGATTGTGTCGAGGCACAGATCTGGGTATGGGTACCAAAACATTTCTGCAGCATTGAAGGTCCCCAAGAACACAGTGGCCTCCATAATTCTTAAATGGAAGAAGTTTGGAACCACCAAGACTAGCCGCCCGGCCAAACTGCCCAATCGAGGTAGAAGGGCCTTGGTCAAGGAGGTGACCAAGAACCCGATGGTCACTCTGACAGAGCTCCAGAGTTCTGCAGCTCTCCACCAATCAGGCCTTTATGATAGAGTGGCTAGACCGAAGCCAAGATTTTCTGGTGTGATGAAACCAAGATTGAACTCTTTGGCCTGAATGCCAAGCGTCACCTCTGGAGGAAACCTGGCACCATCCCTACGGTGAAGCATGGTGGTGGCAGCATCATGCTGTGGGGATGTTTTTCAGCGGTAGGGACTGGGAGACTAGTCAGGATCAAGGTAAAGATGAACGGAGCAAAGTATAGAGTGATGGTTGATGAAAACCTGCTCCTAGAGCGCTCAGACCTGGCCAGAGGTTCACCTTCCAACAGGACAACAACCATAAGCGCATAGTCAAGACAACGTAGGAGTGGCTTCGGGTACAAGTCTCTGAATGTCGTTTAGTGGCTGAGCCAGAACCCGGACTTGAACCCGATCAAACATCTCTGGAGAAAGTGAAGAGGTCTGAATACTTTCCAAATGCACTGAATACAGGGAGTGATGGTAGTATTAATATTTGATGTGTCATTTGCCCTGCATAGAAATCAAGATGTATATAGATTTCAATAGTGTCTATTTTTGATTTTGTATACATATCAATACATTCTCCATGTCATTATATTCTCCATGCCAATATATTCTATGTGTCAATATATTATCCATATCAATATATTATCCATATCAATATATTATCCATATCAGTACATTCTCCATGTCATTATATTATCCATATCAATTCATTATCCATGTCAATATATTACCCATGTCATTATATTCAATATGTCAATATATTATCCATATCAATATATTACCCATGTCATTATATTCTATATGTCAATATATTACCCATATCAATATATTATCCATATCAATATATTATCCATATCAATATATTATCCATGTCATTATATTCTATATATCAATACATTATCCATATCAATATATTATCCATGTCAATATATTATCCATGTCAATATATTATCCATATCAATATATTACCCATGTCAATATATTATCCATATCAATATGTTATCCATGTCATTATATTCTACTTGTCAATATTTTCCTGTGTATTTCCTTCATTCTTGTGTACCTTTTTTCATTTCTCGTGTGTATTTATTTTATATGACATAGTATTACTGCAACGTTGAGGAAGAGCTTGCAAGCAAGCAAGCATTTTACTATACTGTTTACACCTGCTGTAGTCTGTGCAACTGACAGATACACTCTGATTCGATTTGAAATAGTTGCCAATTTGGCCAGTAGAAGGTCTAAATGTCCATTTGAGCCAGAATCATGGAAGGGGAATGACATTAAGGTCTGAAAGGCACGGAGATTATGATCACTTGCCCAAAAATGTAAAGTAGTTATTTTCACCTATACACAGGGGAGGAATCAGGAAGACCATTCTAGTGAAAGGGTGTGTATTTTTCAGTGTAATTTTTTAGACATTCTTATGACCTGGGTAGGGCTCCTTTTAAAAGCCCTGTCATCCTTGCATTACTTACAGTACTGCAGTACTACAACAAGCAACTGCATCTACTTACCAACACAACCACGTGAGAGACAGCTTCAATGGGTTTTGGTAAGTCAATTAACACTGCTCGTTGCAAGATTTTTCAGATGCTGAAAAATGTGGATATTGCATTGTCAAGGTAGCCTATGTCATGTTTAGTGACAGAGGGTAATTTAGTACAGTGAATGGGTAATTGGGTGACTTGACTTGTAGAATGAAACTTTTTTCTTACAAAGGAAGATCATCCTTGTTGGTGTTTGTTCTTCTGTTAAATTAATATGATTTCTGACAGCTTTTATTATTTATGAGCCATTAGAGAAAATATGCAAAGTTGGCCTGTAGTTGTATTGCATAGATAACACGTCAGCAAATTATATAGAAATGTACAGATAGGGTCAGATCAGCAAATGTTACAGCTGGACTTGAAGATCTGCTGCTGTCTTTGTACATACAGTATTTGAATACAGGTATACTGTAGTTTACTATAATGTGTTACCTGTGCAATATACAGGCTTACTTTGGGGGGGGGGGACTCTCTCTGCCTTAAAGGGGCTGTTTTCATCACTAATCTTCTGCCATGTTGCACTTGAATTATTGTCCTAGGTTCCTCATACCATTTCATACTGGCCCAAGGCTGTCTTTTACATAGAGAACATAATACATTCTAATTCCTAAGTCTATGTATGGTCTTTCACCTATTTTTTTGTTGCATATATTTTCTGCATTATGCAAGGTCATTGGCCACAAGTGTTTTTTACTATTCAGTTGTCTAAACTAGCCCAACTGACGTTCTGTTTCTGCTATGTTGCTGTCAGGACAAAATGTGACAAACAAACACTGGGAAAGACAACAGCAAATGCAGAAACAGACACCCACACTAGAAAACTAAAATGTTGTGTTGTCAGGAAAAATCTATTTCAGTTTCAAATGAAAAATATATATAGTATCTATATATTTATTAATTTCTTTCTTTCTTAAAGACGTTGGTAAAGTAGAGCTCCACTGTGAGAAGAACAACACAGCCCACAACACCAATGACATCTCAGTGAACAGACTGATAGTCAGGAGAGGCCAGTCCTTCCTGGTCACCTTTGACTTCCATGGCCCCTTCAGATCCACAACAGACTTACTGGAGCTGACGGTGGAGACAGGTGAGTTAGAATAGAAAATAGAATAACTTTATTTATCTCTGCTATTTATTAGTGCTGTTTGTATTAGTTTCCCAGACTCAGATTATGCTAGTCCTGGACTAAAACACTAGGATGAATCTAGGCTAGGGCAGGGAAACCGGCCCTATGTTAGTCCCCTTTGACAAGACAGACACATGCAGTAATAAAGAGATAAAAACTAATCCTTGTATGTGTTGTAGATGGCTGAGTTGGGGTCAATTCAATCTAATCTAAAGACTGAATTGCACCACTGACAGGATTTGAGATACCTCCACTTGTACTGTATATGTACTCCTGACATCAAAGTTACACTGACAGAAAATATTGAATCAAATACACAGTGTACAAAACATTAGGAACACCTGCTATTTCCATGACATAGACTGACCAGGTGAATCCAGATGAAAGTTATGATCCCTTATTGAATCCACTTCAATCTGTGTAGATGAAAGGGAGGAGACAGGTTAAAGAAGGATTTTTAAGCCTTGAGACAACTGAGACATGGATTGTGTATGTGTGCCATTCAGAGGGTGAATGGGCAACACAATAGATTTAAGTGCCTTTGAACAGGGAATGGTAGTAGGTGCCAAGCGCACCAGTTTGAGTGTGTCAAGAACTGCAATGCTGCTGGGTTTTTCACACTCAACAGTTTCCCATGTGTTTCAAGAATGGTTCACCACCCAAAGGACATCCACAACAGTGAGAAGCATTGGCATTAACATGGACCAGAATCCCTGAGGAACTCTTTCGACACCATGTAGTGTTCATGCCCCGACGAATTGAGGCTGTTCTGAGGGCAAATGGGGACAACTCAATATTAGGAAGGTGTTCCTAATTTTTTGAACTCCCAGTGTATATAGGTCATCACTGTTTCTGAAAGTTTTCATCAATTTAATTCCTACTGAAAACAATCCACAACATTCTCCCTTCTCCATCCAGGGCCCCAGCCTTCAGAGGCATTGGGGACCAGGTCAGTGTTCGGGCTACCTGAAGGCCGTTGGAAGCGTTCATCCTGGAAGGTCAAGGTTCACCAGGGCTCAGGGCTCCCGGCGGGTTCAATCACCCTGGACATCACCAGCCCAGCAGACGCCCCAGTGGGAGAGTACAGCCTGTCTGTAAAGACCAACGCCACCGCCTCGGTGGGCAGCAGCCTGGGCAAGCTGCTTCTGCTGTTTAATCCCTGGTGCCAAGGTAAAGACAATTCAATTCAAAACAACTTCATTATCCCTCATGGGGAATTCTGGGACAATACTAGAATGAAGATACTTTAGAATGAAGTATAAAGCATTCCTAAAAATGTTAACTAGAACTGTGATAAATTAACTTTTTGAATCACACAAAGGACAACAAATGTGGTGAATGATTCAATACAGCCATGGTAACACACAGTCATTATTTGATACAGTATCCAGAGGGTGTCAAATGCTGCATTCCTGAATGTTCTTATCAGTTTAAAATCTGGAAATGGCTAACTTTACAGAGATTGTTGTAACCCATGTCTCTGTATGGGTTGGAAAGACACCTCATAACTGTTTTGGGACATAATAGACACACAGATACAAACAATGGGCCACAACATCCAGAGCCACATTATATGAATAACAATCTGTGGTTATGAATGCTGTTCTCTAATATCAAAATGGTTGCATTGCTGTTTAAACCATGTGATGAGTTCATTGGTAGCACAGCCAATTAGCACAGCTTGATAGCACAGCCTTGCAGCACACCCTGGCAGCACAGCTTGGTAGCACAGCTTGGTAGCACAGCCTTGCAGCACAGCTTTGTAGCACAGTCTGGTAGCACAGACTGGTAGCACAGCCTATTAGCATGGCTTGGTAGCACAGCTTGGTAACACATCCTGGAAACAGCTTGGTAGCACAGCCTATTAGCACGGCTTGGTAGCACATCCTATTATAAAGGCTTGGCAGCACAGCTTGGTAGTACAGCTTGGTAGCACAGCGTGGTAACACATCCTGGAAACAGCCTGCTACCATCCTGGTAACACAGCTTGGTAACATCCTGGTAACAGCCTGGTAACATCCTGGTAACACAGCTTGGTAACATTCTGGTAACACAGCCTGATAACACAGTCTGGTAACATCCTGGTAACAGCCTGGTAACATCCTGGTAACATCCTGGTAACACAGCTTGGTAACATTCTGGTAACACAGCCTGATAACATCCTGCTAACATCCTGGTAACACAGCTTGGTAACATTCTGGTAACACAGCCTGGTAACATCCTGCTAACATTCTGGTAACACAGCCTGATAACACAGTCTGGTAATATCCTGGTAACAGCCTGGTAACATCCTGGTAACATCCTGGTAACAGCCTGGTAACATCCTGGTAATATCCTGGTAACACAGCTTGGTAACATTCTGGTAACACAGCCTGATAACACAGTCTGGTAACATCCTGGTAACAGCCTGGTAACATCCTGGTAATATCCTGGTAACACAGCTTGGTAACACTACATTCTAGCATGGGAGACAGTGGTCACAACACAGTAACAGCATGATAACATGTTAAAGATACTCGCAATTAAAACATTGTCCAGATACCCTTTCATTTAATAATAACAAATAACAATGTCTTTTTTATTTATCCTTTATTTAACCATTCAAGTCAGTGGAACAAATTCTTATAATTCATGTTTTAAAACGTCTGTATTTTGTTGCGGGCTGTAGAGGACTCGGTGCATCTACCTGAGGAGGAGGAGAGGCAGGAGTATGTGATGAGAGAACAAGGCCTGGTGTACAAAGGTTCTGAAAAATACATAGGCTCTATGGCGTGGGACTTCGGACAGGTACACAGAACAAACAAAACAGTATTGTACCGTTGAAAAGTACTAGCTAGCTGCTCATAACATATAGGGCTTGTTTCCTGGATACAGATTAAATATATTCCTCAACTAAAAAGCAAACTCAATGAGAGAATCTCCATCCAAAAGTATTTTTACTCTGGAGAAGTCCAGGACTAATCTGTTGTCCAGGAAACCGACCCCAAGTGTCACCCAAGTGTCTTAGTTTACATGATTGGCTAGAGCCCTGTGTGGCTCCATTGGTAAAGCATGGCTCTTGCAACTCAAGGGTTGTGGGTTTCGATTAACGCGGGAGACCAATACGAACATTTATCCACTCAATACTGTAAGTCACTCTGGATAAAAGCGTCTGTTAAATGACTAAATTGTAAGTTAGTATAGACAAGACGTTTTAGAAATTGTTGTAGGTTGCTAGCTAACCTGCCCTAATGTATTGTTTCTCCAGTTTGAAGACGATATAGTGGACATTTGCCTGAAGCTGCTTGACGTGAATCCCAAGTGTTTGAGTGACCCCGCCAAGGACTTCTCTGCTCGTTGTAACCCCATCTATGTCAGTAGGGTGGTCAGTGCCATGGTAAGATTGGAGATCTGACCCACACTAGTAACAGTGACAACATTATTGAACCCCACTAGTAACAGTGACAACATTATTGAACCCCACTAGTAACAGAGACAACATTATTGAACCCCACTAGTAACAGTGACAACATTATTGAACCCCACTAGTAACAGTGACAACATTATTGAACCCCACTAGTAACAGTGACAACATTATTGAACCCCACTAGTAACAGTGACAACATTATTGAACCCCACTAGTAACAGTGACAACATTAATGAACCCCACTAGTAACCGTGACAACATTATTGAACCAAAGTAGTAAGTGACAACATTATTGAACCCCACTAGGAACAGTGACAGCATTATTGAACCCCACTAGTAACAGAGATAACATCATTGGACCCCTCTAGTAACCGTGACAACATTAATGAACCCCACTAGTAACCGTGACAGCATTATTGAACCCCACTAGTAACAGAGACAACATTATTGAACCCCACTAGTAACAGTGACAACATTATTGAACCCCACTAGTAACCGTGACAACATTATTGAACCCCACTAGTAACAGTGACAACATTATTGAACCCCACTAGTAACCGTGACAACATTATTGAACCCCACTAGTAACAGAGACAACATTATTGAACCCCACTAGTAACAGTGACAACATTATTGAACCCCACTAGTAGCCATGACAACATTATTGAACCCCACTAGTAACAGTGACAACATTATTGAACCCCACTAGTAGCCGTGGCAACATTATTGAACCCCACTAATAACAGTGACATTCTTTAAATCATCATCAGCTCATAGTTCTGTTTAAACAGCACAAGAAAATCCATTGGTTTATTTCTGGCCCTGTTCACTATAAATGGGTCCAGTTCCACTAATTAAGGTGTTGTTACACATATAGGACAGGTTTCCCGGAC
The DNA here is from genome assembly GCF_002021735.2 of Oncorhynchus kisutch. Taxonomy (NCBI): domain Eukaryota; kingdom Metazoa; phylum Chordata; class Actinopteri; order Salmoniformes; family Salmonidae; genus Oncorhynchus; species Oncorhynchus kisutch. The sequence continues at coordinate 18,870 of NW_022263733.1, forward strand.
CCAGATTAAATCTAGTCCTGGACTAAAAGTAACTTTCCACACTGAACATGCTTTTTAGTCCAAGGCTATGCTCAATCTAGATCCAGGAAAGCAACTACATTTTAGATTGTACAAAAACACATTCACTCAGCCAAATGACAGTTCTGGAATCTAATTTGAACATTATTTTCCTTGCCCAGATCAACGCTAACGATGACAGAGGTGTCCTGATGGGGCGGTGGGATGGTCAATACGATGGTGGCATGTCCCCCACTCACTGGAACGGCAGTGTGGAGGTACTAAGGAGGTGGCTCAAATATGGTGGTAATCCAGTCAAGTATGGCCAGTGTTGGGTGTTCGCCGCTGTAATGTGCACAGGTAGGATATAACTGTCCAATCTCTCTTCAATTATTATTTTAGTCAATCAATCAATACAATGTTATTTAAATAGTACTGACTATTGCATGCGCTCAGACCCAGGGCTGTGATTGGTTTTTGAGAGGGATGGCAAGATTACCCACCATTTGTGTCCCATTCACCTCTGACCAGAGGAGAGAGGCTGATGTCAATACCTTTGATGTGTTTATTTTAGTTAACAAATATGCTTTTAACATGTTGTTTTAGTTAACCAGTATGCCTGAAATGTATTTCCATGTCAGTACTGAGGTGTTTGGGAATCCCATGTCGAGTGGTTACCAACTTCCAGTCAGCCCACGACACCGACAAAAACCTGACAATTGACAACTTCTTCTCCGACTATGGAGTCAGACCCAAAAAGAGCCCCGACAGTGTATGGTAAGTGTAACGTGAGGTAATTGTGGCTACGTATGAAGAGTGATGCCAATAGCATGAAGTTTTGAAGACTGGTGTTTCTGCTCAGGAACTACCATGTGTGGGTGGAGGCCTGGATGACACGGCCCGATCTCTCAGCAGGCTCCTTATACGATGGCTGGCAGGCTGTGGACCCCACCCCCCAGGAGAAAAGCACTGGTACGGTCCAACTTCCATCTCATCTCACACCATCTTACATAATAACACACTACTGGAGGTTGTATGTACTGTATGTTGTGTTATTGTGCAGATGGTTCTGAGTTCGTGTCCTGGGTCTGGGAGACATGAAGGGAACTCCCTGTTATACGCTCATGTTGTTTTCTCTTCCCCTCCCCCAGGTGTTTACTGCTGCGGCCCTGCTCCAGTCAAGGCCATACTGCAGGGTCACGTTGACCTCAAATACGATGTGCCCTTTGTCTTCGCCGAAGTCAACGCCGACCTTGTAACCTGGATGGTGTTCGCTGACGGCTCCAAGAAAAAGATCTCCACAGACAGTGTGTCCGTAGGTCAGAACATCAGCACCAAGGCAGTGGGCAGCGACAAGAGAGTGGACATCACGGCCAACTATAAACATGCAGAGGGTTGGTATTGAATGAACCGAGAGTCTGACTATATCAAGATTGAACTGTTATCAGTTGATTTCAGAAATAATGCAGCGTTACAAGGGTTATGCCTATCATAAGGGTATAAGTGTATTTTATATATTTGAGAACTACGGTTGGTCTGGGAAAAAGTTCTGTACTTTTTTAAGAGATGAGTCAGAAAGGTGCTGTGTCCACTTGTCACGATAATTCTCCCAGGTGAGTGAGAGCAACTGCTTGAGTCACCAGGTACTCGTCCAAAATGTCACACATTTCAAACAGGCACGGAAAAGGAGAGGGCTGTGTACAATCAAGCTGTGAAAAGAGTCAACATACCCGAAGACAATTCCAACGGGATCCATGACGGCAAACCTGGCGTTTCCATGAAGATCGTGGAGCTGACCAAGCCGATCAGCGGCAAAGACATCGACCTCAAGCTTGTACTGAACAACAACGACAGTGTGACTCGGAAATTAGTGATCAATGTCAATGTTCAGGCCATGAGATACAACGGGATCCCATCCTCCCAGATACAGACCGAATTGAAAGAACAGAAGCTCCTTCCCAACCAAGGTAGAGTGAAAATGTTTCAAAGTCTTTCCATCAGTAGGCCTACAATGTTTAAGTAACACAGTAGTGCACACAAGGAGGGATTTACATCACAGAACAAAGAGAACTGAAACACTTAACAAAACCAAGAGCACATTGCAGCTATTCACCTTCATGATTATTTGTCAACATCCTTGGTATGACGCATATATCAATCTCAATGATGGTGTTGTGTTTCAGGAGTTTATATAGTTAGAGTTTAACTGGTCAATTTAACAAAGCTGTAAAGTCTCATGTATAGCTGCCATAGCGTTGTAGCAAATTGACTGACACTTACTCTTATGGCTGTCAGTTTGCTAATGTTGTACTGAGGACGCTACAGAATGTAAGGGTTGCTAATGTTGTACTGAGGACGCTACAGAATGTAAGGGTTGCTAATGTTGTACTGAGGACGCTACAGAATGTTAGGGTTGCTAACGTGGTACTGAGGATGATACAGAATGTTAGGGTTGCTAATGTTGTACTGAGGACGCTACAGAATGTTAGGGTTGCTAATGTTGTACTGAGGACGCTACAGAATGTTAGGGTTGCTAATGTTGTACTGAGGATGATACAGAATGTTAGGTTTGCTAACGTGGTACTGAGGATGATACAGAATGTAAGGGTTGCTAATGTTGTACTGAGGACGCTACAGAATGTTAGGGTTGCTAATGTTGTACTGAGGATGATACAGAATGTTAGGTTTGCTAACGTGGTACTGAGGATGATACAGAATGTTAGGGTTGCTAATGTTGTACTGTGGACACCACAGAATGTTAGGGTTGCTAACGTTGTACTGAGGATGATACAGAATGTTAGGGTTGCTAATGTTGTACTGAGGATGATACAGAATGTTAGGGTTGCTAACGTGGTACTGAGGATGATACAGAATGTTAGGGTTGCTAACGTGGTACTGAGGATGATACAGAATGTTAGGGTTGCTAACGTGGTACTGAGGATGATACAGAATGTTAGGGTTGCTACTGTTGTACTGAGGATGATACAGAATGTTAGGGTTGCTAATGTTGTACTGAGGATGATACAGAATGTTAGCATTTGTGATACCTTGACAATCAAATGCATCGTCTCTGTTGGCAGATCTGACTATACCCATCCACATCCCCTTCTCTGTGTATGGGGAGAAAATGCGGGAGAGCAACAGCATCAAGGTTTCGGCTGTGGTCACAGACAAGGACAATAGTGGGGCAGTGTACATCACAGAGAAAGACCTTGTGTCACAGAGCCCTTTGCTCACCATCAAAGTGAGTATTGCATATTCCCAACATTGTCATTTGGCAGTGTGTCAGATCCTTAAGCCACTCCAAAACCCCACTTAGAACAGCTCTTTCTCTGAGTGACATTCTTTGGGGTCATTATTGAACAAGCCCCAAGAGTCTTTTCATACTCTTGGGTTACCATTTTAATTTATAGGTGGCAAACACACTAGTAGCGGGAATAGCAATTTGCAAGGATATTAATGGTTGCCCTGTGAATAAACGTGTTGTGAAGATGAAAATCTAAAGTGTTAGACTGTCATCTGACCAGTTGATCTATTAAATACAACGCCAATATCAGTAACAGCCATTAAACTGGAGATGGGGTTTGTTCAGTGTGATAGTTCCAATATAAAATACTATTTATCAAATGCTTTTATTCGAATGTGTGTTCTCTTTTAGGCCATTGGATCTGAATTGCAGTATAGTGACATGATGGCAGAGGTTGTGTTTGACAACCCTCTATCCGAAGGTCTAAGAGACTGCTTCATAACAGTGACCGGCAGTGGCTTGCTGACTGGAACAATGGAAGCCAGGTAGGCCCTGACATTTCTCTGATGTCATACAAACAAGGTTTCAGTTTGTCAAAAAACCTGAATCCATCCCACTGTGCAAAAACTGGTTGAATCAACATTATTTCCATGCAATTTCAACCAAAAAAATCAGTGTGATGATGTTGAATCAACATGGAAAACTGATTGGATTTACAAAAAGTCAACTTTTAACCTTTTTTGTTGGTTTTTAATTCACATTAGTTGATAACTCAACCAAATGTAAATCAGAACTAGACGTTGAACTGATGTCTGTGCCCTGTGAAATGTGTCCAGATTTGAATCCTGGATGTGGACCCAGTTTTTGCCAAGTGGGATGGATTCAGATTTTATGACAAACCGAATCTTTGCTCGTCAAGTTGGCAATTTAGCTCTTAATCTCAGAATCCCAGGCCTAAAATCTCAGGTAATTGTGTAAGATACTTGATTAGGTTCTGGAGGAAAATGTTTGACCAAAGATACTAATGATACTAGTGAAGTCACCAGTCCCCTAAACAGAAACTCTCAGCCAAGCCCCCCCTTCTGAAAACTTTCAGCTTGAAATCATTGTCTGAAATCATTGCTTGAACCCCCCCACACACACACTTTCAGAACCACCTCCACCCCATCCTGATATGTCCAGATATCTAGTGAGGACACCAAAGCACCGGAACTACGGTTCCTTGTTAGTTATGGCATCACAGTCTTTTGACAGATGATTCAATACAATTTATGTTACATAGTCTGTCCAGAGATTATTTAGCTCTTGGCTAAACTAGAAAATACATGCATTCATGGGCTGTTCATGTGGTTAAAGCTTAGGGTTTTTCCATCTGAAATATTTTACACTACCTTGTGTGTTGAAGTTTAGAGATCTAAAGCTTCCTTGAGGTATAATTTTTTTTTCACCTGTCTCCTCAGAACGCCTTTGATAAAACAAGGGCAACGACTATGTGTGAAGATACCCTTCACTCCATACAGACCCGGTCCTAAGAAGCTAGTGGTCGGCTTCAACTGTGATCAATTCAGGGACATAAAGGCAAGCTGCAATGTGTACATCAAACCGTCACCAGTGTTGTCCCCCCACTGCTGTAGAATGTAAAGCCCTCGTGAGAATTACTCTAATAACTCAAATAAGTTCATCAATTTATACCTTATTTTCCTGTTATATCCTATATCAGCCTTTCTTAAAGTATGGGTCGCGACCCTGACCTGTTAATGGTGGATCGTGACGTGTCAGAGTAAATGTATCAATATTTCATATATGTCACGTGTCAATACTTCACAGCTTTTTTTTCTCAACATGTGTTTTTTGGGGGGCTGAAATGCCTTCTGGAACATGTGAACTTTCATGTACCTTAATAACAAACATGTATGCCATCCGTAAATATGAATAAAATTGTGAAATTACCAGCCTAGTTGGTTTAGCCACTGAAAAAGGCAGGAACCTTCCCGCTAGTCATGATTGGCTGAGATAATGTAATGGCTGGATATGCCGAGACATGAGTTCGAATTGGTCTGCCATGTAGCACGCTTCTGTCTATAACATGAGCTGGTCGGTATGTGTTGCTCTCCACTTTCTAGAGGAGCGAGTTTTGAAATCAGTGGAATGCCCGGTGGAATTAGAGTATGATAGCTAAGGAGATGGAGAAAATTCTTCCGTTTGATGGCAAATATGCAGAGGAAGTCGAAAAGATAAAACACAGAAAGCTGTTGTGTAAAACACCTGTCTCTGGATTATATCTTCAAACTAAGGGCAACCATGGCATCCGTGACAGAGAGGGAGAAGCGTTCACCCATGTATTTGGGTAAGAGAGTCTATCTAGCTACAGTACTTTCCCCACATTTTGTTCCTTTACAGGCTTATTCTAATATGTATTAAATAGCTTTTTCCCCTCATCAATCTACACACAATGCCCCATTTGCAAATGTATTAAAAATAAAAAACTGTAATATCACATTTGCATAAGTATTCAGACCCTTTACGCAGTCCTTTTTTTGAAGCACGTTTGGCAGCAATTACAGCCTTGAGTCTTCTTGGGAAGGACGCTACAAGTTTGCCACACCTGTATTTGGGGAGTTTCTCCCAATCTTCTCTGCAGATCCTCTCAATCTCTGTCAGGTTGGATGGGGAGCGTTGCTGCTCAGCTATTTGCAGGTCTCTCCAGAGATGTTAGATCGGGTTCAAGTCCAGGCTCTGGCTGGGCCACTCAAGGACATTCAGAGACTTGTCCTGAAGCCACTCCAGCGTTGTCTTGGCTGTGTGATTAGGGTTGTTATCCTGTTGGAAGGTGAACCTTCACCCCCAGGCTGTTGTGGAATTATTCTAATCAAAAGGAAAGACTTTTAGATTTCTTCAAAACAATCAAACTTTATTATTTAATTACTGCAGTAACGGAGCTTGTCAATGACCCACCCGTAAGTGATTTGTTGAGAGCCCAACCAGCAGGACAAAGCCACAGCATTTTACAGCAAAGTCCATCCTCCTGGATGTTCATGACAAATCACAAATGAGAGAATTTATACAAAGGTACATTTTTCTGTCATGCAACAGACATCAAGATGTACATAGCGCCAAATATCTGTCTCTAGTTCGTTTACTGCTTGCTTATACAAAAATACTAATGCAATTTATAATACTAAATCCTTTTGATTAGAATAATTCCACGACAGTGCTTAGGGTCGTTGTCCTGTTGGAAGGTGAACCTGCGCCCCTGTCTGATGTCCTGAGACCTCTGGAGCAGGTTTTCATCAAAGATCTCGCTGTACTTTGCTCTGTTCATCTTTCCCTCGATCCTGACTTGTCTCCCAGTCCCTGCCACTGAAAACATCACCACAGCATGATGCTGCCACCACCATGCTTCACCGTAGGGATGGTGCCAGGTTTCCTCCAGATGTGACGCATGGCATTCAGGCCAAAGAGTTAAATCTTGGTTTCATCAGACCAGAGAATCTTGTTTTTCATGACTTGACTTTGTCTATGTAATCCTCTGTAATTGTGGTACATGTATTGTTGACTGGTGTGGCTTCTTAATGCATTTTAAATTGTCAAATAAAATCAAATGCATAACTTGCATAAATATCCTGATGAACTTATTATTCTTTCAGAATTCAAGTCTGTCACTCAAAGAAAGATTTCCAAACAGGCTTATGCCACTGTTAGCATCTGGCTGTATGTCCCATTAAAATACAAAGCATCTGGCTGTATGTCCCATTAAAATACAAAGCATCTGGCTGTATGTCCCACTAAAATACAAAGCATCTGGCTGTATGTTCCACTAAAATACAAAGCATCTGGCTGTATGTCCCACTAAAATACAAAGCATCTGGCTGTATGTCCCATTAAAATACAAAGCATCTGGCTGTATGTCCCACTAAAATACAAAGCATCTGGCTGTATGTTCCACTAAAATACAAAGCATCTGGCTGTATGTCCCACTAAAATACAAAGCATCTGGCTGTATGTCCCACTAAAATACAAAGCATCTGGCTGTATGTCCCACTAAAATACAAAGCATCTGGCTGTATGTCGTCTGAGATTCTTAAAGATTGGAAAGCGGCCGCGGTCCTCCCCCTCTTCAATGGGGGAAGACACTCTAGACCCAAAATTGTTACAGACCTAAATCCATCCTAACCTGCCTAAAGTCTTCGAAAGCCTAGTGAACAAACAGATCACCGACCATTTAGAACAGACAACAGATCACCGACCATTCAGATCACCCACCATTTACAACAGATCACCGACCATTCAGATCACCCACCATATCTTCTCCACTATGCAATCTGGTTTCCAAGCTGGTCACGGGTGCACCTCAGCCACGCTCCAAGGTCCTAAATGATATCATAACCGCCATCGATAACAGACAGAACTGTGCAGCTGTCTTCATCGACCTGGCCAAGGCTTTCGACTCTGTCAATCACCATATTCTTATCGGCAGACTCAACAGCCTTGGTTTCTCTAATGACAGCAAAGAATACAAAGCATCTGGCTGTATGTCCCACTAAAATACAAAGCATCTGGCTGTATGTCCCACTAAAATACAAAGCATCTGGCTGTATGTCCCACTAAAATACAAAGCATCTGGCTGTATGTCCCACTAAAATACAAAGCATCTGGCTGTATGTCCCACTAAAATACAAAGCATCTGGCTGTATGTCCCACTAAAATACAAAGCATCTGGCTGTATGTCCCACTAAAATACAAAGCATCTGGCTGTATGTCCCACTAAAATACAAAGCATCTGGCTGTATGATGTTCCACTAAAATACAAAGCATCTGGCTGTATGTCCCACTAAAATACAAAGCATCTGGCTGTATGTCCCACTAAAATACAAAGCATCTGGCTGTATGTCCCACTAAAATACAAAACATCTGGCTGTATGTCCCACTAAAATACAAAACATCTGGCTGTATGTCCCACTAAAATACAAAACATCTGGCTGTATGTCCCACTAAAATACAAAACATCTGGCTGTATGTCCCACTAAAATACAAAACATCTGGCTGTATGTCCCACTAAAATACAAAACATCTGGCTGTATGTCCCACTAAAATACAAAGCATCTGGCTGTATGTCCCACTAAAATACAAAACATCTGGCTGTAGGTCCCCTAAAAATACAAAATAAAAGTGATAATGCCCAAATGAATCTGTAAATATTCATACACTCATGAAGAAAAATGTATGTTTGTCAAATATTGTCTTGCAGTAATGTAATATATCTGCTGTTAAAATTATGTAGAGCATGTGTGTACACAAGAGGGAATAACACACACTTCAGTAACATTCAACAAAGTCCCAGTCCATTGAGCTCAGGGTCAGAGAAAAGACCCCCAGTCCTCTTCACACACCTCTTTGTTTTCATTCACCTCATACACACGTACCTACACTGCCACTCATCATCTAGCTGGACCCTTGAATCAGAGCTTTGGTCTTCTTTAGGTTGTGATCCACAGCAACATCCAAAAACTGCACCCAGTTCAGGTCTGTGTACCAGTAGAGGAATGAGAAGAGAGAGAGAGGGCTGTGTACCAGTAGAGGAATGAGAAGAGAGAGAGAGGGCTGTGTACCAGTAGAGGAATGAGAAGAGAGAGAGAGGGCTGTGTACCAGTAGAGGAAGGAGAAGAGAGAGAGAGAGGGCTGTGTACTAGTAGAGGAAGGCAAACCTGCCAAGAGAGGGCCACCCACCAAAACTCACGAACCAGGCAAAGAGGGTATTAATCAGAGAGGCAACAAAGAGACCAAAGATAACCCTGAAGGAGCTGCAAAGCTCCACAACGGAGATTGGAGTATCTGTCCATAGGACCACTTTAGCTGTACACACGACAGAGCTGGGCTTTACAGAAGAGTAACCAGAAAAAAGCCATTGCTTAAAGAAAAGAATAAGCAAACACGTTTGATGTTCGCCAAAAGGCATGTGGGAGACTCCCCAAACATATGGAAGAAGGTACTCTGGCCATATGAGACTAAAATGTAGCTTTTTGTCCATCAAGGAAAAAGCTATGTCTGACACAAACCCAATACCTCTCATCACCCCGAGAACAACATCCCCACAGTGAAGCATCTTGGTGGCAGGGACTGGGAAACTGGTCAGAATTGAAGGAATGATGGATGGGGCTAAATCCAGGGAAATTCTTGAGGGAAACCTGTTTCAGTCTTCCAGAGATTTGAGACTGGAACAGAGGTTCACCCTAAGCATACTGCTAAAGCAACCCTCGAGTGGTTTAAGGGGAAACATTTAAATATCTTGGAATGGTGTAGTCAAAGCCCAGACCTCAATCCAAATTGAGAATCTGTGGTATGACTTAAAAATTGCTATACACAAGCAGAACCCATCCAACTTGAAGGAGCTGGAACAGTTTTGCCTTGAAGAATGGGCAGAAATCCCAGTGGCTAGATGTGCCAAGCTTATAGAGACATATCTCAAGAGACTTGCAGCTGTAATTCCTGCAAAAGGTGTCTCTAACAAAGTATTGACTTTAGGGGGGTGAATAGTTATGCACTCTCAAGTTGTCTGTTTTTTTGTCTTATTTGTTGTTTGTTTCTCAATAAAAAATCATTTGCATCTTCAAAGTGGTAGGCATGTTGTGTAAATCAAAATGTTATATCAAAACATGTGTTTTTTTGTGGTTTTGTTCCATCATCTTTGATATGCAAGAGAAAGGCCAGTATATGAGGAATCTAGGCGCAAATTAGACTTTGGCCACTAGATGGCAGCAGTGTATGTGCAAAGTTGTAGACTGATCCAATGAACCATTGTATTTCTGTTCAAAATGTTGTATCAAGACTGCCCAAATGTGCCTAATTGGTTTATTAATACATTTTCAAGTTTATAACTGTGCACTCTAATCAAACAATAGCATGGTATTATTTCATTGTAATAGCTACTGTAAATTGGACAGTGCAGTTAAATCAATTTTAATTCCAGGTTGTAATGCAACAAAATAGGAAAAATGCCAAGGGGGGTGAATACTTTCACAAGCCACTGTAAATGCAGCCTCAGGATATGTGGTTTCCAGATTGCATAAAGTCCAGAGAAGTCCTTTGAGGGCCATCGCGGTATCAGCTTGAGGGGGGATACAGACCGCCTTGGTTATTATTGCCGAAAATACTCTCTGGAGATAGTACAGTCGGCATTTGATTGTGAGATATTCTATGTTGGGTGAACAGAAGGACTTGAGTTCCTGTATGTTATCACAGTTACACCATAAGTCGTTAGTCTTAAAACATACCTCCACCCTTCTGCTTCCCGGAGACATGTTTGTTGCTGTCGGTGCGATGTACTGAGCACCCAACTGGCTTTACAGAGTTAGACAGTATATCTCAAGAGAGAGCCATGGTTCTGTGAAGCAGAGTGTGTTACAATATCCCTGGTGTCTCTCTGAAAAGCAACTCTTTATTTTCCAGACATTGGACATTAGCGAGTAAAATATCCGGGAGTGGTGGGTGGTGTGCACCCTTCCTAAGTCGGACCAGAATACCGCCCCGAGTACCTCTCCTACGCCGGCGCTGTCTTGGGTCAGCCTCTGGAATAAGTTACATTTCTCTGGGGAGAGCAAACAAAGGATCTGCTCCAGAGAATTCGTAATCCTGGTCGTAATACTGGAAGTTCTGATGAGTTACCGTCGCTCTGATATCCAATCGTTTTTCTTGGCTGTATGTAATGACACAGAGAGTTTTCATCTGTATTTTCCATAGCTGTCTGCATACCACCACAGAACAGTGCTGGCACTAAAACCACACTCAATGAGCTGTATACCGCTGTAAGCAAACAGGAAAACGCACATCCAGAGGCGGCGCTTATAGTGGCCAGGGACTTTAATGCAGGGTAACTTAAATCAGTTTTTACCTCATTTCTATCAGCATGTTAAATGTGCAACCAGAGGGAAAAAACCTCTAGACCAGCTTTACTCCACACACAGAGACGCATACAAACCTCTAGACCAGCTTTACTCCACACACAGAGACGCATACAAACCTCTAGACCAGCTTTACTCCACACACAGAGACGCATACAAACCTCTAGACCAGCTTTACTCCACACACAGAGACGCATACAAACCTCTAGACCAGCTTTACTCCACACACAGAGACGCATACAAACCTCTAGACCAGCTTTACTCCACACACAGAGATGCCTACAAACCTCTAGACCAGCTTTACTCCACACACAGAGTCACATACAAACCTCTAGACCAGCTTTACTCCACACACAGAGACACATGCAAACCTCTAGACCAGCTTTACTCCACACACAGAGACACATACAAACCTCTAGACCAGCTTTACTCCACACACAGAGACGCATACAAACCTCTAGACCAGCTTTACTCCTCACACAGAGACGCATACAAACCTCTAGACCAGCTTTACTCCTCACACAGAGACGCATACAAACCTCTAGACCAGCTTTACTCCTCACACAGAGACGCATACAAACCTCTAGACCAGCTTTACTCCTCACACAGAGACGCATACAAACCTCTAGACCAGCTTTACTCCTCACACAGAGACGCATACAAACCTCTAGACCAGCTTTACTCCTCACACAGAGACGCATACAAACCTCTAGACCAGCTTTACTCCTCACACAGAGACGCATACAAACCTCTAGACCAGCTTTACTCCTCACACAGAGACGCATACAAACCTCTAGACCAGCTTTACTCCTCACACAGAGACGCATACAAACCTCTAGACCAGCTTTACTCCTCACACAGAGACGCATACAAACCTCTAGACCAGCTTTACTCCTCACACAGAGACGCATACAAACCTCTAAACCAGCTTTACTCCACACACAGAGACGCATACAAAGCTTTCCCTCGCTCTCCATTTGGCAAATCTGATCATAAGACTATCCTCCTGATTCTTGCTTACAAGCAAAAATTAAAGCAGGAAGCACCAGTGATTCGGTCAGTAAAGAAGTGTTCAGATGAAGCAGATTCCAAGCTACAGGACTGTTTTGCTATCACAAACTGGAACATGTTCTGGGATTCTTCTGATGGCATTGAGGAGTACACCACATCAGTCACTGGCTTCATCATTAAGTGCATTAACGACCTCGTCCCCACAGTGACTGTACGTACATACCCCAAAGAGAAGCCATGGATTAAAGGCAACATCCGCACTGAGCTAAAGGGTAGAGCTGCGGCTTTCAGGGAGCGGATGTACAAAGAGACGCAAAGCCGAGAGTTGCCCAGTGACACGAGCCTAACAGACAAGCTAAATTACTTCTATGCTCGCTTCGAAGGTAAGTAACACTGAAACACACATGAGAGCATCAGCTGTTCCGGATGACTGTGTGATCACACTCTCCGCAGCCAATGTGAGTAAGACCTTTATACAGGTCAACATTCACAAGGCTTCAGGGCCAGACGGATTACCAGAACCTGTACTCCGAGCATGCGCTGACCAACCGGCAAGTGTCTTCACTGACATTTTCAACCTCTCCCTGTCTGAGTCTGTAATACCAACATGTTTCAAGCAGACCACCATCGTCCTTGTTCCAAAGAACACTAAGGTTACCTGCTTAAATGACTACTGTCCCGTACCACTCACGTCTGTAGCCATGAAGTGCTTTGAAAGGATGGTCATGGCTCACATCAACACCATTATCCCAGAAACCCTAGATCCACACAAGTTTGCATATCGCCCCAACAGATCCACAGATGATGCAATCTCTATTGCACTTCACAATGTCCTTTCACACCTGGACAAAAGGAACACCTATGTGAGAATGCTATTCATTGACTACAGCTCAGCGTTCAATGCCATAGTGCCCTCAAAGCTCATCAATAAGCTAAGGACCTTGGGACTAAACACCTCCCTCTGCAACTGGATCCTGGACTTCCTGACGGGCCGCCCCTAGGTGGAAAGGGTAGGTAACAACATATCTGTCACACTGATCCTCAACACGAGGCCCCCTCAGGGCTGCGTGCTCAGTCCCCTCCTGTACTCCCTGTTTACTCGTGACTGCATGGCCAGGCAGGACTCTAACACCATCATTAAGTTTGCCAATGACACAACAGTGGTAGGCCTGATCACCGACAACGATGAGACAGCCGATAGGGAGAAGATCAGAGACCTGGCCGTTTGGTGCCACAACAACGACTTCTCCCTCAACATGATCAAGCCAAAGGAGATGATTGTGGACAACAGGAAAAAGAGGACTGAGCACGCCCCCATTCTCATCACAGTGGATCAGGTTGAGAGCTTGAAGTTCCTTGGCGTCCACATCATCAACAAACTAATATGGTCCAAGCACACCAAGACAGCCGTGAAGAGGGCACGACAAAACCTATCCCCCCTCAGGATACTGAAAAGATTTGGCATGGGTCCTCAGATTCTCAAAAGGTTCTACAGCTGCAACATTAAGAGCATTAAGAGCAAGACTGGTTGCATCACTGCCTGGTATGGCAACTGCCCGGCCTCCGACCGCAAGGCACAGAGGGTAGTGTGAACGGCCCAGTACATCACTGGGGCCAAGCTTCCTGCCATCCAGGACCTCTATACCAGGCGGTGTCAGAGGAAGGCCCTAAAAAATGTGAAAGACTCCTGCCACTCTAGTCATAGACTGCTCTCTTTGCTACCGCACGGCAAGAGGTACCGGAGCGCCAATTCTAGGTCCAAGAGGCTTCTGAACATCTAATCAAATGTCTAGCCAGACTTTTTGCAGTGCACCCCCCCCACCTCTTTTACACTGCTGCTACTCTCTGTTGTTATCATAGTTACTTTATCATAGTTACTTTAATAACTCTACTTTTTTTAACCTTTATTCAACCAGATAGGCAAATTGAGAACAAGTTCTCATTTACAATTGCGACCTGGCCAAGATAAAGCAAAGCAGTTCAACACATACAACAACACAGAGTTACACATGGAGTAAAACAAACATACAGTCAATAATACAGTAGAAAAATAAGTCTACATACAATGTGAGCAAGTGAGGTGAGATAAGGGAGGTAAAGGCAAAAAAAGGCCATGGTGGCGAAGTAAATACAATATAGCAAGTAAAACATTGGAATGGCTGATTTGCAGTGGAAGAATGTGCAAAGTAGAGATAGAAATAATGGGGTACAAAGGAGCAAAATAAATAAATACAGTAGGGAAAGAGGTAGTTGTTTGGGCTAATTATAGATGGGCTATGTACAGGTGCAGTAATCTGTGAGCTGCTCTGACAGCTGGTGCTTAAAGCTAGTGAGGGAGATAAGTGTTTCCAGTTAAAGAGATTTTTGTAGTTCGTTCCAGTCATTGGCAGCAGAGAACTGGAAGGAGAGGCGGCCAAAGGAAGAATTGGTTGTGGGGGTGACCAGACAGATATACAATGGGGCAAAAAAGTATTTAGTCAGCCACCAATTGTGCAAGTTCTCCCACTTAAAAAGATGAGAGACACCTGTAATTTTCATCATAGGTACACTTCAACTATGACAGACAAAATTAGAAAAGAAAATCCAGAAAATCACATTGTAGGATTTTTTATGAATTTATTTGCAAATGATGGTGGAAAATAAGTATTTGGTCAATAACAAAAGTTAATCTCAATACTTTGTTATATACCCATTGTTGGCAATGACAGAGGTCAAACGTTTTCAGTCTTCACAAGGTTTTCAAAACACTGTTGCTGGTATTTTGGCCCATTCCTCCATGCAGATCTCCTCTAGAGCAGTGATGTTTTGGGGCTGTTGCTGGGCAACACGGACTTTCAACTCCTTCCAAAGATTTTCTATGGGGTTGAGATCTGGAGACTGGCTAGGCCATTCCAGGAGCTTGAAATGCTTCTTACGAAGCCACTCCTTCGTTGCGCGGGCGGTGTGTTTGGGATCATTGTCATGCTGAAAGACCCAGCCACATTTCATCTTCAATGCCCTTGCTGATCTCACGATACATGGCCCCATTCATTCTTTCCTTTACACGGATCAGTCGTCCTGGTTCCTTTGCAGAAAAACAGCCCCAAAGCATGATGTTTCCACCCCCATGCTTCACAGTAGGTATGGTGTTCTTTGGATGCAACTCAGCATTCTTTGTCCTCCAAACACGACGAGTTGAGTTTTTACCAAATCTAACTGCCTGTAGCTCAGGACCTGAAGCAAGGATATGCATATTCTTGATACCATTTGAAAGGAAACACTTTGACATTTGTGGAAATGTGAAATGAATGTAGGAGAATATAACACATTAGATCTGGTAAAAGATAATACAAAGAAAAAACATGTGTTTTTTTGTGGTTTTGTTCCATCATCTTTGATATGCAAGAGAAAGGCCAGTATATGAGGAATCTAGGCGCAAATTAGACTTTGGCCAATAGATGGCAGCAGTGTATGTGCAAAGTTGTAGACTGATCCAATGAACCATTGTATTTCTGTAAATTGGACAGTGCAGTTAGATTAACAAGAATTTAAGCTTTCTGTCCATATCAGATGCTTAAGCTTTCTGCCTATGGCTATGTCCTGGGAAATGTCATGCTAATCACATTAGCCTACATTAGCTCAACAGTCCCGCGGGGGACACATCGATCCTGTATGCAATATTTACATTCAAATAAATGCACATTTTATTTGTCATATACACCAAATACAACTGTGAAATTCTTACTTACAAGCAATAACCAACAATGCAGTTCAAGAAATTGAACCTACTGTGTCAATGGACGTGCTTCCTTTGGTACATATAATCTATACTGAACAAAAATATAAATGCAACATGCAACAATTTAAACTATTTTACAGTTACAGTTCATATAAGAAAATAAGTCAATTGAAATACATTCATTAGGCCATAATCTATGGATTTCACATGTCTGGGCAGGGGTGCAGCTATGAGTGGGCCTTGGAGGATATAGTCCCACTCACTTGGGGGCCAGGCCCATCCACTGGGGAGCCAGGCCCAGCCAATCAGAATGAGTTTTTTTCCCCCCACAAAAAGGCTTTTTGACATACAGAAATAATCCTCAGTTTCATCAACTGTCCGGTTGGCTCTTCTCAGCTGATCCTGCAGGTGAAGAAGCCGGATGTGGAGGTCCTGGATGGCATGGTCTGCGGTTATGAGGCCGGTTGGACGTACTGCCAAATTCTCTAAAATGACATTGGAGGCAGCTGATGGTAGAGAAATGAACGTTCAATTATCTGGCAACAACTCTGGTGGACAGTCCTGCAGTCAGCATGTCAGTTGCACGCTGCCTCAAAACATCAAAAGATATTGTGTTGTGCGACAAAACTGCACATTTTAGACGCCATACTCTACCGGTCCACAGCCCTCTCTCTCTCTCTTCTCCTCCCTCTACTGGTCCACAGCCCTCTCCCTCTCTCTTCTCCTCCCTCTACTGGTACACAGCCCTCTCCCTCTCTCTTCTCCTCCCTCTACCAGTCCACAGCCCTCTCTCTCTCTCTTCTCCTCCCTCTACTGGTACACAGCCCTCTCCCTCTCTCTTTTCCTCTACCGGTACACAGCCCTCTCCCTCTCTTCTCCTTCCTCTACTGGTACAAAGCCCTCTCCCTCTCCTGGTACACAGCCCTCTCCCTCTCCTGGTACACAGCCCTCTCCCTCTCTCTTTTCCTCTACCGGTACACAGCCCTCTCCCTCTCTTCTCCTCCATCTACTGGTACAAAGCCCTCTCCCTCTCTACTCCACCCTCTACCGGTACACAGCCCTCTCCCTCTCTTCTCCTTCCTCTACTGGTACAAAGCCCTCTCCATCTCTTCTCCTCCCTCTACTGGTACACAGCCCTCTCTCTCTCTCTTTTCCTCTACCGGTACACAGCCCTCTCTCTTCTCCTCCCTCTACTGGTACACAGCCCTCTCTCTTCTCCTTCCTCTACTGGTACACAGCCCTCTCCCTCTCTCTTCTCATTCCTCTACTGGTACACAGCCCTCTCCATCTCTTCTCCTCCCTCTACTGGTACACAGCCCTCTCTCTCTCTCTTTTCCTCTACCGGTACACAGCCCTTTCTCTTCTCCTCCCTCTACTGGTACACAGCCCTCTCTCTTCTCCTTCCTCTACTGGTCCACAGCCCTCTCTCTCTCTCTTCTCCTCCCTCTACCGGTCCGCAGCCCTCTCCCTCTCTCTTCTCCTCCCTCTACTGGTACACAGCCCTCTCCCTTTCTCTTCTCCTCCCTCTACTGGTACACAGCCCTCTCCCTCTCTCTTCTCCTCCCTCTACCGGTCCACAGCCCTCTCTCTCTCTCTTCTCCTCCCTCTACTGGTACACAGCCCTCTCCCTCTCTCTTTTCCTCTACCAATACACAGCCCTCTCCCTCTCTCTTTTCCTCTACCGGTACACAGCCCTCTCCCTCTCTTCTCCTTCCTCTACTGGTACAAAGCCCTCTCCCTCTCCTGGTACACAGCCCTCTCTCTCTCTCTTCTCCTCCCTCTACTGGTACACAGCCCTCTCCCTCTCTCTTCTCCTCCCTCTACCGGTCCACAGCCCTCTCCCTCTCTCTTCTCCTCCCTCTACTGGTACACAGCCCTCTCCCTCTCTCTTCTCCTCCCTCTACTGGTACACAGCCCTCTCCCTCTCTCTTCTCCTCCCTCTACCAGTCCACAGCCCTCTCTCTCTCTCTTCTCCTCCCTCTACTGGTACACAGCCCTCTCCCTCTCTCTTCTCCTCCCTCTACCGGTCCACAGCCCTCTCCCTCTCTCTTCTCCTCCCTCTACTGGTACACAGCCCTCTCCCTCTCTCTTCTCCTCCCTCTACCAGTCCACAGCCCTCTCCCTCTCTCTTCTCCTCCCTCTACCAGTCCACAGCCCTCTCCCTCTCTCTTTTCCTCTACCAATACACAGCCCTCTCCCTCTCTCTTCTCCTCCCTCTACCGGTCCACAGCCCTCTCCCTCTCTCTTCTCCTTCCTCTACTGGTACACAGCCCTCTCTCTCTTCTCCTTCCTCTACCAATACACAGCCCTCTCCCTCTCTCTTTTCCTCTACCGGTACACAGCCCCCTCTCTCTCTTCTCCTTCCTCTACTGGTACACAGCCCTCTCCCTCTCTCTTCTCCTTCCTCTACTGGTACACAGCCCTCTCTCTCTCTATTCTCCTCCCTCTACTGGTACACAGCCCTCTCTCTCTCTTCTCCTTCCTCTACCGGTACACAGCCCTCTCCCTCTCTTCTCATTCCTCTACTGGTACACAGCCCCCTCTCTCTTCTCCTTCCTCTACTGGTACACAGCCCTCTCCCTCTCTCTTCTCCTTCCTCTACTGGTACACAGCCCTCTCCCTCTCTCTTCTCATTCCTCTACTAGTACACAGCCCTCTCCCTCTCTTCTCCTTCCTCTACTGGTACACAGCCTTCTCCCTCTCTTCTCATTCCTCTACCGGTACACAGCCCTCTCCCTCTCTCTTCTCATTCCTCTACTGGTACACAGCCCTCTCCATCTCTTCTCCTCCCTCTACTGGTACACAGCCCTCTCTCTCTCTCTTTTCCTCTACCGGTACACAGCCCTCTCTCTTCTCCTCCTCCTTCCTCCTCAGGGCCTGTCACATGGGTTTAGAAGCAGACCTGAACTGGGTGCAGTTTTTGGATGTTGCTGTGGATCACAACCTACAGAAGATCAAAGCTCTGATTCAAGGGTCCAGCTAGACGATGAGTGGCAGTGTGGGTACGTGTGTATGAGGTGAATGAAAACAAAGAGGTGTGTGAAGAGGACTGGGGGTCTTTTCTCTGACCCTGAGCTCAATGGACTGGGACTTTGTTGAATGTTACTGAAGTGTGTGTTCTTCCCTCTTGTGTACACACATGCTCTACATTATTTTAACAGCAGATATATTACATTACTGCAAGACAAATATTTGACAAACAAACATTTTGCTTCATGAGTGTATGAATATTTACAGATTCATTTGGGCATTATCACTTTTATTTTGTATTTTAGTGGGACATACAGCCAGATGCTTTGTATTTTAGTGGGACATACAGCCAGATGCTTTGTATTTTAGTGGGACATACAGCCAGATGCTTTGTATTTTAGTGGGACATACAGCCAGATGTTTTGTATTTTAGTGGGACATACAGCCAGATGCTTTGTATTTTAGTGGGACATACAGCCAGATGCTTTGTATTTTAGTGGGACATACAGCCAGATGTTTTGTATTTTAGTGGGACATACAGCCAGATGCTTTGTATTTTAGTGGGACATACAGCCAGATGCTTTGTATTTTAGTGGGACATACAGCCAGATGCTTTGTATTTTAGTGGGACATACAGCCAGATGCTTTGTATTTTAGTGGGACATACAGCCAGATGCTTTGTATTCTTTGCTGTCATTAGAGAAACCAAGGCTGTTGAGTCTGCCGATAAGAATATGGTGATTGACAGAGTCGAAAGCCTTGGCCAGGTCGATGAAGACAGCTGCACAGTTCTGTCTGTTATCGATGGCGGTTATGATATCATTTAGGACCTTGGAGCGTGGCTGAGGTGCACCCGTGACCAGCTTGGAAACCAGATTGCATAGTGGAGAAGATATGGTGGGATTCTAAATGGTCGGTGATCTGTTTGTTCACTTGGCTTTCGAAGACTTTAGGCAGGTTAGGATGGATTTAGGTCTGTAACAATTTTGGGTCTAGAGTGTCTTCCCCCATTGAAGAGGGGGAGGACCGCGGCCGCTTTCCAATCTTTAAGAATCTCAGACGACATACAGCCAGATGCTTTGTATTTTAGTGGGACATACAGCCAGATGCTTTGTATTTTAGTGGACATACAGCCAGATGCTTTGTATTTTAATGGGACATACAGCCAGATGTTTTGTATTTTAATGGGACATACAGCCAGATGCTTTGTATTTTAGTGGGACATACAGCCAGATGCTTTGTATTTTAGTGGGACATACAGCCAGATGCTTTGTATTTTAATGGGACATACAGCCAGATGCTTTGTATTTTAGTGGGACATACAGCCAGATGCTTTGTATTTTAGTGGGAAATACAGCCATATGCTAACAGTGGCATAAGCCTGTTTGGAAATCTTTCTTTGAGTGACAGACTTGAATTCTGAAAGAATAATAAGTTCATCAGGATATTTATGCAAGTTATGCATTTGATTTTATTTGACCATTTAAAATGCATTAAGAAGCCACACCAGTCAACAATACATGTACCACAATTACAGAGGATTACATAGACAAAGTCAAGTCATGAAAAACAAGATTCTCTGGTCTGATGAAACCAAGATTTAACTCTTTGGCCTGAATGCCATGCGTCACATCTGGAGGAAACCTGGCACCATCCCTACGGTGAAGCATGGTGGTGGCAGCATCATGCTGTGGTAATGTTTTCAGTGGCAGGGACTGGGAGACAAGTCAGGATCGAGGGAAAGATGAACAGAGCAAAGTACAGAGAGATCCTTGATGAAAACCTGCTCCAGAGGGCTCAGGACATCAGACAGGGGCGCAGGTACACCTTCCAACAGGACAACGACCCTAAGCACTGTCGTGGAATTATTCTAATCAAAAGGATTTAGTATTATAAATTGCATTAGTATTTTTGTATAAGCAAGCAGTAAACGAACTAGAGACAGATATTTGGCGCTATGTACATCTTGATGTCTGTTGCATGACAGAAAAATTTACCTTTGTATAAATTCTCTCATTTGTGATTTGTCATGAACATCCAGGAGGATGGACTTTGCTGTAAAATGCTGTGGCTTTGTCCTGCTGGTTGGGCTCTCAACAAATCACTTACGGGTGGGTCATTGACAAGCTCCGTTACTGCAGTAATTAAATAATAAAGTTTGATTGTTTTGAAGAAATCTAAAAGTCTTTCCTTTTGATTAGAATAATTCCACAACAGCCTGGGGGTGAAGGTTCACCTTCCAACAGGATAACAACCCTAATCACACAGCCAAGACAGCGCTGGAGTGGCTTCAGGACAAGTCTCTGAATGTCCTTGAGGGACCCAGCCAGAGCCCGGACTTGAACCCCATCTAACATCTCTGGAGAGACCTGCAAATAGCTGAGCAGCAACGCTCCCCATCCAACCTGACAGAGATTGAGAGGATCTGCAGAGAAGATTGGGAGAAACTCCCCAAATACAGGTGTGGCAAACTTGTAGCGTCCTACCCAAGAAGACTCAAGGCTGTAATTGCTGCCAAACGTGCTTCAAAAAAAGGACTGCGTAAAGGGTCTGAATACTTATGCAAATGTGATATTACAGTTTTTTTTTTTTTATACATTTGCAAATGGGGCATTGTGTGTAGATTGATGAGGGGAAAAAGCTATTTAATACATACTAGAATAAGCCTGTAAAGGAACAAAATGTGGGGAAAGTACTGTAGCTAGATTGACTCTCTTACCCAAATACATGGGTGAACGCTTCTCCCTCTCTGTCACGGATGCCATGGTTGCCCTTAGTTTGAAGATATAATCCAGAGACAGGTGTTTTACACAACAGCTTTCTGTGTTTTATCTTTTTGACTTCCTCTGCATATTTGCCATCAAACGGAAGAATTTTCTCCATCTCCTTAGCTATCATACTCTAATTCCACCGGGCATTCCACTGATTTCAAAACTCGCTCCTCTAGAAAGTGGAGAGCAACACATACCGACCAGCTCATGTTATAGACAGAAGCGTGCTACATGGCAGACCAATTCGAACTCATGTCTCGGCATATCCAGCCATTACATTATCTCAGCCAATCATGACTAGCGGGAAGGTTCCTGCCTTTTTCAGTGGCTAAACCAACTAGGCTGGTAATTTCACAATTGTATTCATATTTACGGATGGCATACATGTTTGTTATTAAGGTACATGAAAGTTCACATGTTCCAGAAGGCATTTCAGCCCCCCAAAAAACACATGTTGAGAAAAAAAAGCTGTGAAGTATTGACACGTGACATATATGAAATATTGATACATTTACTCTGACACGTCACGACCCACCATTAACAGGTCAGGGTCGCGACCCATACTTTAAGAAAGGCTGATATAGGATATAACAGGAAAATATGGTATAAATTGATGAACTTATTTGAGTTATTAGAGTAATTCTCACGAGGGGCTTTACATTCTACAGCAGTGGGGGGACAACACTGGTGACGGTTTGATGTACACATTGCAGCTTGCCTTTATGTCCCTGAATTGATCACAGTTGAAGCCGACCACTAGCTTCTTAGGACCGGGTCTGTATGGAGTGAAGGGTATCTTCACACATAGTCGTTGCCCTTGTTTTATCAAAGGCGTTCTGAGGAGACAGGTGAAAAAAAATTATACCTCAAGGAAGCTTTAGATCTCTAAACTTCAACACACAAGGTAGTGTAAAATATTTCAGATGGAAAAACCCTAAGCTTTAACCACATGAACAGCCCATGAATGCATGTATTTTCTAGTTTAGCCAAGAGCTAAATAATCTCTGGACAGACTACGTAACATAAATTGTATTGAATCATCTGTCAAAAGACTGTGATGCCATAACTAACAAGGAACCGTAGTTCCGGTGCTTTGGTGTCCTCACTAGATATCTGGACATATCAGGATTGGGTGGAGGTGGTGCTGAAAGTGTGTGTGTGTGTGTGGGGGGGGGGGGGGGGGGGGGGGGGGGGGGGTTCAAGCAATGGTTTCAGACAATGATTTCAGGAAAGAATTCGGTTTGTCATAAAATCTGAATCCATCCCACTTGGCAAAAACTGGGTCCACATTAAGGAATCAAATCTGACCATTTCACAGGGCAACAGACATCAGTTCACACGTCTAGTTCTGATTTAATTTGGTTGAGTTATCAACTATGTGAATTAAATACCAACAAAAAGGTTAAAAGTTGACTTTTTGTAAATCCAATCAGTTTTCCATGTTGATTCAACATCATCACACTGATTTTTTTGGTTGAAATTGCATGGAAATAATGTTGATTCAACATTTTTTGCCAGTGGGATGGATTCAGGTTTTATGACAAACTGAAACCTTGCTTGTAAGACATCAGGAAATGTCAGTGCCTACCTGGCTTCCATTGTTTCAGTCAGCAAGCCACTGCCGGTCACTGTTATGAAGCAGTCTCTTAGACCTTCGGATAGAGGGTTGTCAAACACAACCTCTGCCATCAGTCACTATACTGCAATTCAGATCCAATGGCCTAAAAGAGAACAACATTCGAATAAAAGCATTTGATAAAAGTATTTTATATTGGAACTATCACACTGAATAAACACCATCTCCAGTTTAATGGCTGTTACTGATATTGGCGTTGTATTTAATAGATCAACGGGTCAGATGACAGTCTAACACTTTTAGATTTTCATCTTCACAACACGTTTATTCACAGGGCAAACATTAATATCCTTGCAAATTGCTATTCCCGCTACTAGTGTGTTTGCCACTATAAATTAATAAATGGTAACCCAGAGTATGAAAGACCCTTGGGGCTTGTTCAATAATGACCCAAAGAATGTCACTCAGAGAAAGAGCTGTCTAAGTGGGGTTTTGGAGTGGCTTAAGGATTCTGACACACTGCCAAATGACAATGTTGGGAATATGCAATACTCACTTTGATGGTGAGCGAAGGGGCCTTGTGACACAAGGTCTTTCTCTGTGATGTACACTGCCCCACTATTCCTTGTCTGTGACCACAGCCGAAACCTGATTGCTGTTTGCTCTCCCGCATTTTCTACCCATACACGAGAAGGGGTTGGATGTGGGTATAGTCATATCTGCCAACAGAGACGATGCATTTGATTGTCAAGGTATCACAAATGCTAACATCTGTATCATCCTCAGTACAACATTAGCAACCCTAACATTCTCTATCATCCTCAGTACAACGTTAGCAACCCTAACATTCTGTATCATCCTCAGTACAACGTTAGCACCCTAACATTCTGTATCATCCTCAGTACAACATTAGCAACCCTAACATTCTGTAGCGTCCTCAGTACAACATTAGCAACCCTAACATTCTGTATCATCTCAGTACCACGTTAGCAACCCAACATTCTGTAGCGTCCTCAGTACAACATTAGCAACCCTTACATTCTGTAGCGTCCTCAGTACAACATTAGCAAACTGACAGCCATAAGAGTAGTGTCAGTCAATTTGCTACAACCGATATGGCAGCTATACATGAGACCTTTACAGCTTTGTTAAATTACCAGTTAACTCTAACTATATAAACTCCTCGAAACACAACACCATCATTGAGATTGATATATGCGTCATCCAAGGATGTTGACAATCATTATGAAGGTGAATCGCTGCAATGTGCTCTTGGTTTTGTTAAGTGTTTTCAGTTCTCTTTGTTATGTGATTGTAACTCCCTCCTTGTGTGCACTACTGTGTTACTTAAACATTGTAGGCCTACTGATGAAAGACTTGTGAAACATTTTCACTCTACCTTGGTTGGGAAGGAGCTTCTGTTCTTTCAATTCGGTCTGTATCTGGGAGGATGGGATCCCGTTGTATCTCATGGCCTGAACATTGACATTGATCACTAATTTCCGAGTCACACTGTCGTTGTTGTTCAGTACAAGCTTGAGGTCGATGTCTTTGCCGCTGATCGGCTTGGTCAGCTCCACGATCTTCATGGAAACGCCAGGTTTGCCGTCATGGATCCCGTTGGAATTGTCTTCGGGTATGTTGACTCTTTTCACAGCTTGATTGTACACAGCCCTCTCCTTTTCCGTGCCTGTTTGAAATGTGTGACATTTTGGATGAGTACCTGGTGACTCAAGCAGTTGCTCTCACTCACCTGGGAGAATTATCGTGACAAGTGGACACAGCACCTTTCTGACTCATCTCTTAAAAAAGTACAGAACTTTTTCCCAGACCAACCGTAGTTCTCAAATATATAAAATACACTTATACCCTTATGATAGGCATAACCCTTGTAACGCTGCATTATTTCTGAAATCAACTGATAACAGTTCAATCTTGATATAGTCAGACTCTCGGTTCATTCAATACCAACCCTCTGCATGTTTATAGTTGGCCGTGATGTCCACTCTCTTGTCGCTGCCCACTGCCTTGGTGCTGATGATGTTCATGCCTAGGACACACTGTCTGTGGAGATCTTTTTCTTGAGCCGTCAGCGACCACCATCCAGGTTACAAGGTCGGCGTTGACTTCGGCGAAGACAAAGGGAATCGTATTTGAGGTCAACGTGACCTGCAGTATGGCCTTGACTGGAGCAGGGCCGCAGCAGTAAACACCTGGGGGAGGGAAGAGAAAACAACACATGAGCGTATAACAGGGAGTTCCCTTCATGTCTCCCAGACCCAGGACACGAACTCAGAACCATCTGCACAATAACCACAAAATACAGTATACAACCTCCAGTAGTGTGTTATTATGTAAGATGGTGTGAGATGAGATGGAAGTTGGACCTACCAGTGCTTTTCTCCTGGGGGG
>NW_022263734.1:0-44475 GCF_002021735.2 Oncorhynchus kisutch
GAGGGATGGGCTGAGCTCTACTCTCTGATAGAGGGATGGGCTGGAGCTCTACTCTGATAGAGGGATGGCTGGAGCTCTACTCTCTGATAGAGGGATGGGCTGGAGCTCTACTCTCTGATAGAGGGATGGGCTGGAGCTCTACTCTCTGATAGAGGGATGGGCTGAGCTCTACTCTCTGATAGAGGGATGGGCTGCAGCTCTACTCTCTGATAGAGGGATGGGCTGGAGCTCTACTCTCTGATAGAGGGATGGGCTGCAGCTCTACTCTCTGATAGAGGGATGGGCTGGAGCTCTACTCTCTGATAGGGGATGGGCTGCAGCTCTACTCTCTGATAGAGGGATGGGCTGGAGCTCTACTCTCTGATAGAGGGATGGGCTGAGCTCTACTCTCTGATAGAGGGATGGGCTGCAGCTCTACTCTGATAGAGGGATGGGCTGGAGCTCTACTCTCTGATAGAGGGATGGGCTGGAGCTCTACTCTCTGATAGAGGGATGGGCTGCAGCTCTACTCTCTGATAGAGGGATGGGCTGCAGCTCTACTCTGATAGAGGGATGGGCTGAGCTCTACTCTCTGATAGAGGGATGGGCTGAGCTCTACTCTGATAGAGGGATGGCTGCAGCTCTACTCTCTGATAGAGGGATGGGCTGGAGCTCTACTCTCATAGAGGGATGGGCTGGAGCTCTACTCTCTGATAGAGGGATGGGTTGCAGCTCTACTCTCTGATAGAGGGATGGGCTGAGCTCTACTCTCTGATAGGGGATGGGGCTGCAGCTCTACTCTCTGATAGAGGGATGGGCTGGAGCTCTACTCTCTGATAGAGGGATGGGCTGGAGCTCTACTCTCTGATAGAGGGATGGGGAGCTCTACTCTCTGATAGAGGGATGGGCTGCAGCTCTACTCTCTGATAGAGGGATGGGCTGGAGCTCTACTCTCTGATAGAGGGATGGGCTGCAGCTCTACTCTCTGATAGAGGGATGGGCTGGAGCTCTACTCTCTGATAGAGGGATGGGCTGCAGCTCTACTCTCTGATAGAGGGATGGGCTGCAGCTCTACTCTGATAGAGGGATGGGCTGGAGCTCTACTCTTGATAGAGAATGGGCTGCAGCTCTACTCTCTGATAGAGGGATGGGCTGCAGCTCTACTCTGATAGAGGGATGGGTCGAGCTCTACTCTTTGATAGAGGGATGGGTGGAGCTCTACTCTGATAGAGGAATGGCTGCAGCTCTACTCTCTGATAGAGGGATGGGCTGGAGCTCTACTCTCTGATAGAGGGATGGGCTGGAGCTCGACTCTCTGATAGAGGGATGGGTTGCTGCTCTACTCTCTGATAGAGGGATGGGCTGGAGCTCTACTCTCTGATAGGGGATGGGCTGCAGCTCTACTCTCTGATAGAGGGGGGCTGGAGCTCTACTCTCTGATAGAGGATGGGCTGCAGCTCTACTCTCTGATAGAGGGATGGGCTGGAGCTCTACTCTCTGATAGAGGGATGGGCTGGAGCTCTACTCTCTGATAGGGGATGGGCTGCAGCTCTCTCTGATAGAGGGAGGGCTGGAGCTCACTCTGATAGAGGATGGGCTGCAGCTCTACTCTCTGATAGAGGATGGGCTGGAGCTCTACTCTCTGATAGAGGGATGGGCTGGAGCTCTACTCTCTGATAGAGGGATGGGCTGCAGCTCTACTCTCTGATAGAGGGATGGGCTGGAGCTCTATGATAGAGGGATGGCTGGAGCTCTACTCTCTGATAGAGGGATGGGCTGAGCTCTACTCTCTGATAGAGGATGGGCTGGAGCTCTACTCTCTGATAGAGGGATGGGCTGCAGCTCTACTCTCTGATAGAGGGATGGGCTGGAGCTCTACTCTCTGATAGAGGGATGGGCTGCAGCTCTACTCTCTGATAGAGGGATGGGCTGGAGCTACTACTCTGATAGAGGGATGGGCTGCAGCTCTACTCTCTGATAGAGGGATGGGCTGGAGCTCTACTCTCTGATAGAGGGATGGGCTGGAGCTCTACTCTCTGATAGAGGGATGGGCTGCAGCTCTACTCTCTGATAGAGGGGATGGGTCTGAGCTCTACTCTCTGATAGAGGGATGGGCTGGAGCTCTACTCTCTGATAGAGGGATGGGCTGGAGCTCTACTCTCTGATAGAGGGATGGGCTGCAGCTCTACTCTCTGATAGAGGGATGGGCTGGAGCTCTACTCTTGATAGAGGATGGGCTGGAGCTCTACTCTCTGATAGAGGGATGGGCTGCAGCTCTACTCTGATAGAGGGATGGGCTGGCTCTATGATAGAGGGATGGGCTGGAGCTCTACTCTCTGATAGAGGGATGGGCTGGAGCTCTACTCTCTGATAGAGGGATGGGCTGGAGCTCTACTCTCTGATAGAGGGATGGGTGCTGCTCTACTCTCTGATAGAGGATGGGCTGGAGCTCTACTCTCTGATAGGGGGATGGGGCTGCAGCTCTACTCTCTGATAGAGGGATGGCTGCAGCTCTACTCTCTGATAGAGGGATGGGCTGCAGCTCTACTCTCTGATAGAGGGATGGGCTGGACTCTACTCTCTGATAGAGGGATGGGCTGGGCTCTACTCTCTGATAGAGGGATGGGCTGCAGCTCTACTCTCTGATAGGGATGGGGCTGAGCTCTACTCTCTGATAGAGGGATGGGCTGCAGCTCTACTCTGATAGAGGGATGGGCTGGAGCTCTACTCTCTGATAGAGGGATGGGCTGCAGCTCTACTCTCTGATAGAGGGATGGGCTGGAGCTCTACTCTCTGATAGAGGGATGGGCTGGAGCTCTACTCTCTGATAGAGGGATGGGTGGAGCTCTACTCTCTGATAGAGGGATGGGCTGGAGCTCTACTCTCTGATAGAGGATGGGCTGCAGCTCTACTCTCTGATAGAGGGATGGGCTGGAGCTCTACTCTCTGATAGAGGGATGGGCTGCAGCTCTACTCTCTGATAGAGGGATGGTGGAGCTCTACTCTCTGATAGGGGATGGGCTGAGCTCTACTCTCTGATAGAGGGATGGGCTGCTCTACTCTGATAGAGGGATGGGCTGGAGCTCTACTCTTATAGAGGGATGGGCTGGAGCTCTACTCTCTGATAGAGGGATGGCTGCAGCTCTACTCTGATAGAGGGATGGGCTGGAGCTCTATGATAGAGGGATGGGCTGGAGCTCTACTCTCTGATAGAGGGATGGGCTGGAGCTCTACTCTCTGATAGAGGGATGGGCTGGAGCTCTACTCTCTGATAGAGGGATGGGCTGCTGCTCTACTCTCTGATAGAGGATGGGCTGGAGCTCTACTCTCTGATAGAGGGATGGGCTGCAGCTCTACTCTCTGATAGAGGGATGGGCTGCTTCTACTCTCTGATAGAGGGATGGGCTGCAGCTCTACTCTCTGATAGAGGGATGGGCTGCACTCTACTCTCTGATAGAGGGATGGGCTGCAGCTCTACTCTCTGATAGAGGGATGGGCTGCAGCTCTATCTCTGGGAAGGGAGGGATGGGCTTGAGCTCTACTCTCTGATAGAGGGGTGGGCTGCAGCTCTACTCTGATAGAGGGATGGGCTGGAGCTCTACTCTCTGATAGAGGGATGGGCTGCAGCTCTACTCTCTGATAGAGGGATGGGCTGGAGTTCTACTCTCTGATAGAGGGATGGGTCCGAGCTCTACTCTGATAGAGGAAATGGCTGCAGCTCTACTCTCTGATAGAGGGATGGGATGGAGCTCTACTCTCTGATAGAGGGATGGGTTGCTGCTCTACTCTCTGATAGAGGGATGGGCTGGAGCTCTACTCTCTGATAGGGGAAGGGCTGCAGCTCTACTCTCTGATAGAGGGATGGGCTGGAGTTCTACTCTCTGATAGAGGGATGGGCTGCAGCTCTACTCTCTGATAGAGGGATGGGCTGCAGCTCTACTCTGATAGAGGGATGGGCTGGAGCTCTACTCTTATAGAGGATGGGCTGGAGCTCTACTCTCTGACAGGGGATGGGCTGCAGCTCTACTCTCTGATAGAGGGATGGGCTGCAGCTCTACTCTGATAGAGGGATGGGTCCGAGCTCTACTCTCTGATAGAGGGATGGGCTGAGCTCTACTCTGATAGAGGGATGGCTGCAGCTCTACTCTCTGATAGAGGGATGGGCTGAGCTCTACTCTCTGATAGAGGGATGGGCTGGAGCTCTACTCTCTGATAGAGGGATGGGTTGCAGCTCTACTCTCTGATAGAGGGATGGGCTGGAGCTCTACTCTCTGATAGGGGGAAGGGCTGCAGCTCTACTCTCTGATAGAGGGATGGGCTGGAGCTCTACTCTCTGATAGAGGGATGGGCTGGAGCTCTACTCTCTGATAGAGGGATGGGCTGGAGCTCTACTCTCTGATAGAGGGATGGGCTGCTGCTCTACTCTCTGATAGAGGGATGGGCTGGAGCTCTACTCTCTGATAGAGGGATGGGCTGCAGCTCTACTCTCTGATAGAGGGATGGGCTGGAGCTCTACTCTCTGATAGAGGGATGGGCTGGAGCTCTACTCTCTGATAGAGGGATGGGCTGCAGCTCTACTCTGATAGAGGGATGGCTGGAGCTCTACTCTGATAGAGGATGGGCTGGAGCTCTACTCTCTGATAGAGGGATGGGCTGCAGCTCTACTCTCTGATAGAGGGATGGGCTGCAGCTCTACTCTGATAGAGGGATGGGCGAGCTCTACTCTCTGATAGAGGGATGGGCTGAGCTCTACTCTGATAGAGGAATGGCTGCAGCTCTACTCTCTGATAGAGGGATGGGCTGGAGCTCTACTCTCTGATAGAGGGATGGGCTGGAGCTCTACTCTCTGATAGAGGGATGGGCTGCAGCTCTACTCTCTGATAGAGGGATGGGCTGGAGCTCTACTCTCTGATAGAGGGATGGGCTGCAGCTCTACTCTCTGATAGAGGGATGGGCTGGAGCTCTACTCTCTGATAGAGGGATGGGCTGGAGCTCTACTCTCTGATAGAGGGATGGGCTGGAGCTCTACTCTCTGATAGAGGGATGGGCTGGAGCTCTACTCTCTGATAGAGGGATGGGCTGGAGCTCTACTCTGATAGAGGGATGGGCTGCTCTACTCTCTGATAGAGGGATGGGCTGCAGCTCTACTCTCTGATAGAGGGATGGGCTGGAGCTCTACTCTCTGATAGAGGGATGGGCTGCAGCTCTACTCTCTGATAGAGGGATGGGCTGGAGCTCTACTCTGCTAGAGAGATGGGCTGCTCTACTCTCTGATAGAGGGATGGGCTGCAGCTCTACTCTCTGATAGAGGGATGGGCTGGAGCTCTACTCTCTGATAGAGGGATGGGCTGGAGCTCTACTCTCTGATAGAGGGATGGGCTGCAGCTCTACTCTCTGATAGAGGGATGGGCTGGAGCTCTACTCTCTGATAGAGGGATGGGTCTGAGCTCTACTCTGATAGAGGAATGGCTGCAGCTCTACTCTCTGATAGAGGGATGGGCTGGAGCTCGACTCTCTGATAGAGGGATGGGTTGCTGCTCTACTCTCTGATAGAGGGATGGGCTGGAGCTCTACTCTCTGATAGAGGGATGGGCTGGAGCTCTACTCTGATAGAGGGATGGGCTGCTCTACTCTCTGATAGAGGGATGGGCTGCAGCTCTACTCTCTGATAGAGGGATGGGCTGCAGCTCTACTCTCTGATAGAGGGATGGGCTGGAGCTCTACTCTCTGATAGAGGAATGGGCTGGAGCTCTACTCTCTGATAGAGGGATGGGCTGCAGCTCTACTCTCTGACAGAGGGATGGGCTGCAGCTCTACTCTGATAGAGGGATGGGTCCGAGCTCTACTCTTTGATAGAGGGATGGGTCCGAGATCTACTCTGATAGAGGAAATGGCTGCAGCTCTACTCTCTGATAGAGGGATGGGATGGAGCTCTACTCTCTGATAGAGGGATGGGCTGGAGCTCTACTCTCTGATAGAGGGATGGGTGCTGCTCTACTCTCTGATAGAGGGATGGGCTGGAGCTCTACTCTCTGATAGGGGGAAGGGGCTGCAGCTCTACTCTCTGATAGAGGGATGGGCTGGAGTTCTACTCTCTGATAGAGGGATGGGCTGCAGCTCTACTCTCTGATAGAGGGATGGGCTGGAGCTCTACTCTTACAGAGGAATGGGCTGGAGCTCTACTCTCTGATAGAGGTATGGGCTGCAGCTCTACTCTGATAGAGGGAGGGGTTGGAGCTCAATGATAGAGGGATGGGCTGCAGCTCTACTCTCTGATAGAGGGATGGGATGGAGCTCTACTCTCTGATAGAGGGATGGGCTGGAGCTCTACTCTCTGATAGAGGGATGGGCTGCAGCTCTACTCTCTGATAGAGGGAGGGCTGTAGCTCTATGATAGAGGGATGGGCTGGAGCTCTACTCTCTGATAGAGGGATGGGCTGGAGCTCTACTCTCTGATAGAGGGATGGGCTGGAGCTCGACTCTCTGATAGAGGGATGGGTTGCTGCTCTACTCTCTGATAGAGGGATGGGCTGGAGCTTACTCTCTGATAGGGGATGGGCTGCAGCTCTACTCTCTGATAGAGGGATGGGCTGGAGCTCTACTCTCTGATAGAGGGATGGGCTGCAGCTCTACTCTCTGATAGAGGGATGGGCTGGAGCTCTACTCTTGATAGAGGAATGGGCTGGAGCTCTACTCTCTGATAGAGGGATGGGCTGCAGCTCTACTCTGATAGAGGGATGGGTGAGCTCTACTCTCTGATAGAGGGATGGGCTGGAGCTCTACTCTCTGATAGAGGGATGGGCTGGAGTTCTACTCTCTGATAGAGGGATGGGCTGCAGCTCTACTCTCTGATAGAGGGATGGGCTGGAGCTCTACTCTTACAGAGGAATGGGCTGGAGCTCTACTCTCTGATAGAGGGATGGGCTGCAGCTCTACTCTGATAGAGGGAGGGGTTGGAGCTCACTGATAGAGGGATGGGCTGGAGCTCTACTCTCTGATAGAGGGATGGGATGGAGCTCTACTCTCTGATAGAGGGATGGGCTGGAGCTCTACTCTCTGATAGAGGGATGGGTGCTGCTCTACTCTCTGATAGAGGGATGGGCTGGAGCTCTACTCTCTGATAGAGGGATGGGCTGCAGCTCTACTCTCTGATAGAGGGATGGGCTGCTAGCTCTACTCTCTGATAGAGGGATGGGCTGCTGCTCTACTCTCTGATAGAGGGATGGGCTGCTACTCTACTCTCTGATAGAGGGATGGGCTGCGGCTCTACTCTCTGATAGGGGGTTGGGCTGCAGCTCTGTCTGCTGGGAAGGGAAGGATGGGCTTGAGCTGTACTCTGTGATAGAGGGGTGGGCTGCAGCTCTACTCTGATAGAGGGATGGGCTGGAGCTCTACTCTTTGATAGAGGGATGGGCTGCAGCTCTACTCTCTGATAGAGGGATGGGCTGGAGCTCTACTCTCTGATAGAGGGATGGGCCGAGCTCTACTCTGATAGAGGAATGGCTGCAGCTCTACTCTCTGATAGAGGGATGGGCTGGAGCTCTACTCTCTGATAGAGGGATGGGTTGCTGCTCTACTCTCTGATAGAGGGATGGGCTGGAGCTCTACTCTCTGATAGGGGGAAGGGCTGCAGCTCTACTCTCTGATAGAGGGATGGGCTGGAGATCTACTCTCTGATAGAGGGATGGGCTGAGCTCTACTCTCTGATAGAGGGATGGGCTGCAGCTCTACTCTGATAGAGGGATGGGCTGGAGCTCTACTCTTATAGAGGATGGGCTGGAGCTCTACTCTCTGATAGAGGGATGGGCTGCAGCTCTACTCTGATAGAGGGAGGGGTTGGAGCTCAATGATAGAGGGATGGGCTGGATCTCTACTCTCTGATAGAGGGATGGGATGGAGCTCTACTCTCTGATAGAGGGATGGGCTGGAGCTCTACTCTCTGATAGAGGGATGGTTGCTGCTCTACTCTCTGATAGAGGGATGGGCTGGAGCTCTACTCTCTGATAGGGGGAAGGGCTGCAGCTCTACTCTCTGATAGAGGTATGGGCTGCAGCTCTACTCTCTGATAGAGGGATGGGCTGCAGCTCTACTCTCTGATAGAGGGATGGGCTGCTACTCTACTCTCTGATAGAGGGATGGGCTGCGGCTCTACTCTCTGATAGGGGATGGGCTGCAGCTCTGTCTGCTGGAAGGGAAGGATGGGCTTGAGCTCTACTCTGTGATAGGGGGTGGGCTGCAGCTCTACTCTGATAGAGGGATGGGCTGGAGCTCTACTCTTTGATAGAGGGATGGGCTGCAGCTCTACTCTCTGATAGAGGGATGGGCTGGAGCTCTACTCTCTGATAGAGGGATGGGTCCGAGCTCTACTCTGATAGAGGAATGGCTGCAGCTCTACTCTCTGATAGAGGGATGGGCTGGAGCTCTACTCTCTGATAGAGGGATGGGTTGCTGCTCTACTCTCTGATAGAGGGATGGGCTGGAGCTCTACTCTCTGATAGGGGGAAGGGCTGCAGCTCTACTCTCTGATAGAGGGATGGGCTGGAGCTCTACTCTCTGATAGAGGGATGGGCTGAGCTCTACTCTCTGATAGAGGGATGGGCTGCAGCTCTACTCTGATAGAGGGATGGGCTGGAGCTCTACTCTTATAGAGGATTGGGCTGGAGCTCTACTCTCTGACAGGGGGAAGGGCTGCAGCTCTACTCTCTGATAGAGGGATGGGCTGCAGCTCTACTCTGATAGAGGGATGGGTCCGAGCTCTACTCTTGATAGAGGGATGGGTCGAGCTCTACTCTGATAGAGGAATGGCTGCAGCTCTACTCTCTGATAGAGGGATGGAATGGAGCTCTACTCTCTGATAGAGGGATGGGCTGGAGCTCTACTCTCTGATAGAGGGATGGGTTGCTGCTCTACTCTCTGATAGAGGGATGGGCTGGAGCTCTACTCTCTGATAGGGGAAGGGGCTGCAGCTCTACTCTCTGATAGAGGGATGGGCTGGAGCTCTACTCTCTGATAGAGGGATGGGCTGGAGCTCTACTCTCTGATAGAGGGATGGGATGGAGCTCTACTCTCTGATAGAGGGATGGGTTGCTGCTCTACTCTCTGATAGAGGGATGGGCTGGAGCTCTACTCTCTGATAGGGGGAAGGGCTGCAGCTCTACTCTCTGATAGAGGGATGGGCTGGAGTTCTACTCTCTGATAGAGGGATGGGCTTGAGCTCTACTCTCTGATAGAGGGATGGGCTGCAGCTCTACTCTGATAGAGGGATGGGCTGGAGCTCTACTCTTATAGAGGATGGGCTGGAGCTCTACTCTCTGATAGGGGGAAGGGCTGCAGCTCTACTCTCTGATAGAGGGATGGGCTGCAGCTCTACTCTGATAGAGGGATGGGTCCGAGCTCTACTCTCTGATAGAGGGATGGGCTGAGCTCTACTCTGATAGAGGGATGGCTGCAGCTCTACTCTCTGATAGAGGGATGGGCTGGAGCTCTACTCTCTGATAGAGGGATGGGCTGGAGCTCTACTCTCTGATAGAGGGATGGGTTGCAGCTCTACTCTCTGATAGAGGGATGGGCTGGAGCTCTACTCTCTGATAGGGGATGGGCTGCAGCTCTACTCTCTGATAGAGGGATGGGCTGGAGCTCTACTCTCTGATAGAGGGATGGGCTGGAGCTCTACTCTCTGATAGAGGGATGGGCTGGAGCTCTACTCTCTGATAGAGGGATGGGCTGGAGCTCTACTCTCTGATAGAGGGATGGGCTGGAGCTCTACTCTGATAGAGGGATGGGCTGCTCTACTCTCTGATAGAGGGATGGGCTGCAGCTCTACTCTCTGATAGAGGGATGGGCTGGAGCTCTACTCTCTGATAGAGGGATGGGCTGGAGCTCTACTCTCTGATAGAGGGATGGGCTGGAGCTCTACTCTCTAGAGAGGGATGGGCTGCTCTACTCTCTGATAGAGGGATGGGCTGCAGCTCTACTCTCTGATAGAGGGATGGGCTGGAGCTCTACTCTCTGATAGAGGGATGGGCTGGAGCTCTACTCTCTGATAGAGGGATGGGCTGCAGCTCTACTCTCTGTTAGAGGGATGGGCTGGAGCTCTACTCTCTGATAGAGGGATGGGCTGAGCTCTACTCTGATAGAGGGATGGCTGCAGCTCTACTCTCTGATAGAGGGATGGGCTGGAGCTCTACTCTCTGATAGAGGGATGGGCTGCAGCTCTACTCTCTGATAGAGGGATGGGCTGGAGCTCTACTCTCTGATAGAGGGATGGGCTGGAGCTCTACTCTCTGATAGAGGGATGGGCTGGAGCTCTACTCTCTGATAGGGGATGGCTGCAGCTCTACTCTCTGATAGAGGGATGGGCTGCAGCTCTACTCTGATAGAGGGATGGGTCTGAGCTCTACTCTTGATAGAGGGATGGGTCTGAGATCTACTCTGATAGAGGAATGGCTGCAGCTCTACTCTCTGATAGAGGGATGGGATGGAGCTCTACTCTCTGATAGAGGGATGGGCTGGAGCTCGACTCTCTGATAGAGGGATGGGTTGCTGCTCTACTCTCTGATAGAGGGATGGGCTGGAGCTCTACTCTCTGATAGGGGAAGGGCTGCAGCTCTACTCTCTGATAGAGGGATGGGCTGGAGCTCTACTCTCTGATAGAGGGATGGGCTGCAGCTCTACTCTCTGATAGAGGGATGGGCTGGAGCTCTACTCTTATAGAGGGATGGGCTGGAGCTCTACTCTCTGATAGAGGGATGGGCTGCAGCTCTACTCTGATAGAGGGAGGGGTTGGAGCTCTATGATAGAGGGATGGGCTGCAGCTCTACTCTCTGATAGAGGGATGGGCTGGAGCTCTACTCTCTGATAGAGGGATGGGCTGGAGCTCTACTCTCTGATAGGGGATGGGCTGCAGCTCTACTCTCTGATAGAGGGAGGGTTGGAGCTCAATGATAGAGGGATGGGCTGGAGCTCTACTCTCTGATAGAGGGATGGGATGGAGCTCTACTCTCTGATAGAGGGATGGGCTGGAGCTCTACTCTCTGATAGAGGGATGGGTTGCTGCTCTACTCTCTGATAGAGGGATGGGCTGGAGCTCTACTCTCTGATAGGGGGAAGGGCTGCAGCTCTACTCTCTGATAGAGGGATGGGCTGGAGTTCTACTCTCTGATAGAGGGATGGGCTGCAGCTCTACTCTCTGATAGAGGGATGGGCTGGAGCTCTACTCTTACAGAGGAATGGGCTGGAGCTCTACTCTCTGATAGAGGTATGGGCTGCAGCTCTACTCTGATAGAGGGATGGGCCGAGCTCTACTCTTTGATAGAGGGAGGGCTGGAGCTCTACTCTCTGATAGAGGGATGGGCTGGAGCTCTACTCTCTGATAGAGGGATGGGCTGCAGCTCTACTCTCTGATAGAGGGATGGGCTGGAGCTCTATGATAGAGGGAGGGGCTGGAGCTCTACTGATAGAGGGATGGGCTGCAGCTCTACTCTCTGATAGAGGGATGGGCTGGAGCTCTACTCTCTGATAGAGGGATGGGCTGGAGCTCTACTCTCTGATAGAGGGATGGGCTGCAGCTCTACTCTCTGATAGAGGGATGGGCTGGAGCTCTACTGATAGAGGGATGGGCTGGAGCTCTACTCTCTGATAGAGGGATGGGCTGGAGCTCTACTCTCTGATAGAGGGATGGGCTGCAGCTCTACTCTCTGATAGAGGGATGGGCTGGAGCTCTACTCTCTGATAGAGGGATGGGCTGAGCTCTACTCTGATAGAGGGATGGCTGCAGCTCTACTCTCTGATAGAGGGATGGGATGGAGCTCTACTCTCTGATAGAGGGATGGGTTGCTGCTCTACTCTATGATAGAGGGATGGGCTGCAGCTCTACTCTGATAGAGGGATGGGCTGGAGCTCTACTGATAGAGGGATGGGATGGAGCTCTACTCTCTGATAGAGGGATGGGCTGGAGCTCTACTCTCTGATAGAGGGATGGGCTGCAGCTCTACTCTCTGATAGAGGGATGGGCTGCAGCTCTACTCTCTGATAGAGGGATGGGCTGGAGCTCTACTCTCTGATAGAGGGATGGGCTGGAGCTCTACTCTCTGATAGAGGGATGGGCTGGAGCTCTACTCTCTGATAGAGGGATGGGCTGCAGCTCTACTCTCTGATAGAGGGATGGGCTGCAGCTCTACTCTCTGATAGAGGGATGGGCTGCAGCTCTACTCTCTGATAGAGGGATGGGCTGCAGCTCTACTCTCTGATAGAGGGATGGGCTGCAGCTCTACTCTGCAGGGAGGGAAGGTGGGCTTGAGCTCTACTCTCTGATAGAGGGATGGGCTGCAGCTCTACTCTGATAGAGGGATGGGCTGGAGCTCTACTCTCTGATAGAGGGATGGGCTGCAGCTCTACTCTCTGATAGAGGGATGGGCTGCAGCTCTACTCTCTGATAGAGGGATGGGCTGGAGCTCTACTGATAGAGGGAGGGCTGCAGCTCTACTCTCTGATAGAGGGATGGGCTGGAGCTCTACTCTCTGATAGAGGGATGGGCTGGAGCTCTACTCTCTGATAGAGGGATGGGCTGCAGCTCTACTCTCTGATAGAGGGATGGGCTGGAGCTCTACTGATAGAGGGATGGGCTGGAGCTCTACTCTCTGATAGAGGGATGGGCTGCAGCTCTACTCTCTGATAGAGGGATGGGCTGCAGCTCTACTCTCTGATAGAGGGATGGGCTGCAGCTCTACTCTCTGATAGAGGGATGGGCTGGAGCTCTACTCTCTGATAGAGGGATGGGTGCTGCTCTACTCTCTGATAGAGGGATGGGCTGGAGCTCTACTCTCTGATAGGGGATGGGCTGCAGCTCTACTCTCTGATAGAGGGATGGGCTGCTGCTCTACTCTATGATAGAGGGATGGGCTGGAGCTCTACTCTCTGAATAGGGGGAAGGGCTGCAGCTCTACTCTCTGATAGAGGGATGGGCTGGAGTTCTACTCTCTGATAGAGGATGGGCTGCAGCTCTACTCTCTGATAGAGGATGGCCTGCCGCTCTACTCTGATAGAGGGATGGGCTGGAGCTCTACTCTTATAGAGCAATGGGCTGGAGCTCTACTCTCTGACAGGGGGAAGGGCTGCAGCTCTACTCTCTGACAGAGGGATGGGCTGCAGCTCTACTCTGATAGAGGGATGGGATGGAGCTCTACTCTCTGATAGAGGGATGGGCTGGAGCTCGACTCTCTGATAGAGGGATGGGTTGCTGCTCTACTCTCTGATAGAGGGATGGGCTTGGAGCTCTAACTCCTCTGATAGGGGGAAGGGGCTGCAGCTCTACTCTCTGATAGAGGGATGGGCTGGAATTCTACTCTCTGATAGAGGGATGGGCTGCAGCTCTACTCTCTGATAGAGGGATGGGCTGGAGCTCTACTCTTACAGAGGAATGGGCTGGAGCTCTACTCTCTGATAGAGGTATGGGCTGCAGCTCTACTCTGATAGAGGAGGGGTTGGAGCTCAATGATAGAGGGATGGGCTGGATCTCTACTCTCTGATAGAGGGATGGGATGGAGCTCTACTCTCTGATAGAGGGATGGGCTGGAGCTCGACTCTCTGATAGAGGCATGGGTTGCTGCCCTACTCTCTGATAGAGGGATGGGCTGGAGCTCTACTCTCTGATAGGGGGAGGGGCTGCAGCTCTACTCTCTGATAGAGGGATGGGCTGGAGTTCTACTCTCTGATAGAGGGATGGGCTGCAGCTCTACTCTCTGATAGAGGGATGGGCTGGAGCTCTACTCTTACAGAGGAATGGGCTGGAGCTCTACTCTCTGATAGAGGTATGGGCTGCAGCTCTACTCTGATAGAGGGATGGGTCCGAGCTCTACTCTTTGATAGAGGGAGGGGTTGGAGCTCTACTCTCTGATAGAGGGATGGGCTGGAGCTCTACTCTCTTTAGAGGGATGGGCTGCAGCTCTACTCTCTGTTACAGGGATGGGCTGGAGCTCTACTCTCTGATAGAGGGATGGGCTGGAGCTCTACTCTCTGATAGAGGGATGGGCTGGAGCTCTACTCTCTGATAGAGGGATGGGCTGCTGCTCTACTCTCTGATAGAGGGATGGGCTGCTGCGCTACTCTCTGATAGAGGGATGGGCTGCTACTCTACTCTCTGATAGAGGGATGGGCTGCAGTTCAACTCTCTGATAGAGGGTTGGGCTGCAGCTCTGTCTGCAGGGAAGGGAAGGGTTGGGCTTGAGCTGTACTCTGTGATAGAGGGGTGGGCTGCAGCTCTACTCTGATAGAGGGATGGGCTGGAGCTCTACTCTTTGAAAGAGGGATGGGCTGCAGCTCTACTCTTTGATAGAGGGAGGGGTTGGAGCTCTACTCTCTGATAGAGGGATGGGCTGGAGCTCTACTCTCTGTTAGAGGGATAGGCCGCAGCTCTACTCTTTGATAGAGGGAGGGGTTGGAGCTCGATGATAGAGGGAGGGGTTGGAGCTCAATGATAGAGGGATGGGCTGCATTTCTACTCTCTGATAGAGGGATGGGATGGAGCTCTACTCTCTGATAGAGGGATTGGCTGGAGCACTACTCTCTGATAGGGGGAAGGGCTGCAGCTCTACTCTATGATAGAGGGAGGGGTTGGAGCTCAATGATAGAGGGATGGGCTGGAGCTCTACTCTCTGACAGAGGGATGGGCTGCAGCTCTACTCTCTGACAGAGGGATGGGCTGCAGCTCTACTCTCTGATAGAGGAATGGGCTGCTGCTCTACTCTCTGATAGAGGGATGGGTTGGAGCTCGACTCTCTGATAGAGGGATGGGTTGCTGCTCTACTCTCTGATAGAGGGATGGGTTGCTGCTCTACTCTCTGATAGAGGGATGGGCTGGAGCTCTACTCTCTGATAGGGGGAAGGGCTGCAGCTCTACTCTCTGATAGAGGGATGGGCTGCAGCTCTACTCTCTGATAGAGATTTGGGCTGCAGCTCTACTCTCTGACAGAGGGATAGGCTGCAGCTCTACCCTCTGATAGAGGGAGGGGTTGGAGCTCTATGATAGAGGGAGGGGTTGGAGCTCAATGATAGAGGGATGGGCTGGCTGTAGTCTCTGATAGAGGGATGGGCTGGAGTTCTACTCTCTGATAGAGGGATGGGCTGCAGCTCTACTCTCTGATAGAGGGATGGGCTGCAGCTCTACTCTGATAGAGGGATGGGCTGCAGCTCTACTCTCTGACAGAGGGATGGGATGGAGCTCTACTCTCTGACAGAGGGATGGCCTGCAGCTCTACTCTCTGATAGAGGGATGTGCTGGAGCTCTACTCTCTGATAGAGGGATGGGCTGCAGCTCTACTCTCTGATAGAGGGATGGGCTGCAGCTCTACTCTGATAGAGGGATGGGCTGGATCTCTACTCTTATAGAGGAATGGGCTGCAGCTCTACTCTCTGACAGAGGGATGGGCTGCAGCTCTACTCTGATAGAGGGATGGGTCCGAGCTCTACTGTTTGATAGAGGGATGGGTCCGAGATCTACTCTGATAGAGGAAATGGCTGCAGCTCTACTCTCTGATAGAGGGATAGGCTGCAGCTCTACTCTGATAGAGGGATGGGCTGCAGCTCTACTCTCTGACAGAGGGATGGGATGGAGCACTACTCTCTGACAGAGGGATGGCCTGCAGCTCCTCTCTCTGATAGAGGGATGGGCTGGAGCTCTACTCTCTGATAGGGGGAAGGGCTGCAGCTCTACTCTCTGATAGAGGGATGGGCTGGAGTTCTACTCTCTGATAGAGGGATGGGCTGCAGCTCTACTCTCTGATAGAGGGATGGGCTGCAGCTCTACTCTGATAGAGGGATGGGCTGGATCTCTACTCTTATAGAGGAATGGGCTGCAGCTCTACTCTCTGACAGAGGGATGGGATGCAGCTCTACTCTGATAGAGGGATGGGTCCGAGCTTTACTGTTTGATAGAGGGATGGGTCCGAGATCTACTCTGATAGAGGAAATGGCTGCAGCTCTACTCTCTGACAGAGAGTTAGGCTGCAGCTCTACTCTCTGATAGAGGGAGGGGTTGGAGCTCTATGATAGAGGGATGTGCTGGAGCTCTACTCTCTGATAGGGGGAAGGGCTGCAGCTCTACTCTCTGACAGAGGGGTGGGGCTGCAGCTCTACTCTCTGACAGAGGGATGGCCTGCAGCTCTACTCTCTGATAGAGGGATGTGCTGGAGCTCTACTCTCTGATAGGGGGAAGGGCTGCAGCTCTACTCTCTGATAGAGGGATGGGCTGGAGTTCTACTCTCTGATAGAGGGATGGGCTGCAGCTCTACTCTCTGATAGAGGGATGGGCTGCAGCTCTACTCTGATAGAGGGATGGGCTGGATCTCTACTCTTATAGAGGAATGGGCTGCAGCTCTACTCTCTGACAGAGGGATGGGCTGCAGCTCTACTCTGATAGAGGGATGGGTCCGAGCTCTACTGTTTGATAGAGGGATGGGTCCGAGATCTACTCTGATAGAGGAAAATGGCTGCAGCTCTACTCTCTGATAGAGGGATAGGCTGCAGCTCTACTCTGATAGAGGGATGGGCTGCAGCTCTACTCTCTGACAGAGGGATGGGATGGAGCACTACTCTCTGACAGAGGGATGGCCTGCAGCTCCTCTCTCTGATAGAGGGATGGGCTGGAGCTCTACTCTCTGATAGGGGGAAGGGCTGCAGCTCTACTCTCTGATAGAGGGATGGGCTGGAGTTCTACTCTCTGATAGAGGGATGGGCTGCAGCTCTACTCTCTGATAGAGGGATGGGCTGCAGCTCTACTCTGATAGAGGGATGGGCTGGATCTCTACTCTTATAGAGGAATGGGCTGCAGCTCTACTCTCTGACAGAGGGATGGGATGCAGCTCTACTCTGATAGAGGGATGGGTCCGAGCTCTACTGTTTGATAGAGGGATGGGTCCGAGATCTACTCTGATAGAGGAAATGGCTGCAGCTCTACTCTCTGACAGAGAGTTAGGCTGCAGCTCTACTCTCTGATAGAGGGAGGGGTTGGAGCTCTATGATAGAGGGATGTGCTGGAGCTCTACTCTCTGATAGGGGGAAGGGCTGCAGCTCTACTCTCTGACAGAGGGGTGGGCTGCAGCTCTACTCTCTGACAGAGGGATGGCCTGCAGCTCTACTCTCTGATAGAGGGATGTGCTGGAGCTCTACTCTCTGATAGAGGGATGGGCTGGAGTTCTACTCTCTGATAGAGGGATGGGCTGCAGCTCTACTCTCTGATAGAGGGATGGCCTGCAGCTCTACTCTCTGATAGAGGGATGTGCTGCAGCTCTACTCTCTGATAGAGGGATGGGCTGGAGTTCTACTCTCTGATAGAGGGATGGGCTGCAGCTCTACTCTCTGATAGAGGGATGGGCTGCAGCTCTACTCTGATAGAGGGATGGGCTGGATCTCTACTCTTATAGAGGAATGGGCTGCAGCTCTACTCTCTGACAGAGGGATGGGCTGCAGCTCTACTCTGATAGAGGGATGGGTCCGAGCTCTACTGTTTGATAGAGGGATGGGTCCGAGATCTACTCTGATAGAGGAAATGGCTGCAGCTCTACTCTCTGATAGAGGGATAGGCTGCAGCTCTACTCTGATAGAGGGATGGGCTGCAGCTCTACTCTCTGACAGAGGGATGGGATGGAGCACTACTCTCTGACAGAGGGATGGCCTGCAGCTCCTCTCTCTGATATAGGGATGGGCTGGAGCTCTACTCTCTGATAGGGGGAAGGGCTGCAGCTCTACTCTCTGATAGAGGGATGGGCTGGAGTTCTACTCTCTGATAGAGGGATGGGCTGCAGCTCTACTCTCTGATAGAGGGATGGGCTGCAGCTCTACTCTGATAGAGGGATGGGCTGGATCTCTACTCTTATAGAGGAATGGGCTGCAGCTCTACTCTCTGACAGAGGGATGGGCTGCAGCTCTAGTCTGATAGAGGGATGGGTCCGAGCTCTACTGTTTGATAGAGGGATGGGTCCGAGATCTACTCTGATAGAGGAAATGGCTGCAGCTCTACTCTCTGACAGAGAGTTAGGCTGCAGCTCTACTCTCTGATAGAGGGAGGGGTTGGAGCTCTATGATAGAGGGATGTGCTGGAGCTCTACTCTCTGATAGGGGGAAGGGCTGCAGCTCTACTTTCTGACAGAGGGGTGGGCTGCAGCTCTATTCTCTGATAGAGGGATGGGCTGCAGCTCTACTCTCTGACACAGGGATGGGCTGGAGCTCTACTCTCTGATAGAGGGATGGGCTGGAGCTCTACTCTCTTATAGAGGGATGGGCTGCAGCTCTACTCTCTGTTAGAGGGATGGGCTGGAGCTCTACTCTCTGATAGAGGGATGGGCTGGAGCTCTACTCTCTGATAGAGGGATGGGCTGGATCTCTACTCTCTGATAGAGGGATGGGCTGCTACTCTACTCTCTGATAAAGGGATGGGCTGCTGCGCTACTCTCTGATAGATGGATGGGCTGCTACTCTACTCTCTGATAGAGGGATGGGCTGGAGCTCTACTCTCTGATAGAGGGATGGGCTGGAGCTCTACTCTCTTATAGAGGGATGGGCTGCAGCTCTACTCTCTGTTAGAGGG
Source organism: Oncorhynchus kisutch (assembly GCF_002021735.2). Classification (NCBI taxonomy): domain Eukaryota; kingdom Metazoa; phylum Chordata; class Actinopteri; order Salmoniformes; family Salmonidae; genus Oncorhynchus; species Oncorhynchus kisutch. Next base: position 18,560 of record NW_022263734.1, read on the forward strand.
ATGGGCTGGAGCTCTACTCTCTGATAGAGGGATGGGCTGGAGCTCTACTCTCTGATAGAGGGATGGGCTGGAGCTCTACTCTCTGATAGAGGGATGGGCTGCTACTCTACTCTCTGATAGAGGGATGGGCTGCAGTTCTACTCTCTGATAGAGGGTTGGGCTGCAGCTCTGTCTGCAGGGAAGGGAAGGGTTGGGCTTGAGCTGTACTCTGTGATAGAGGGGTGGGCTGCAGCTCTACTCTGAAAGAGGGATGGGCTGGAGCTCTACTCTTTGATAGAGGGATGGGCTGCAGCTCTACTCTCTGATAGAGGGATGGGATGGAGCTCTACTCTCTGATAGAGGGATTGGCTGGAGCACTACTCTCTGATAGGGGGAAGGGCTGCAGCTCTACTCTCTGATAGAGGGAGGGGTTGGAGCTCAATGATAGAGGGGTGGGCTGGAGCTCTACTCTCTGACAGAGGGATGGGCTGCAGCTCTACTCTCTGACAGAGGGATGGGCTGCAGCTCTACTCTCTGATAGAGGAATGGGCTGCTGCTCTACTCTCTGATAGAGGGATGGGTTGGAGCTCGACTCTCTGATAGAGGGATGGGTTGCTGCTCTACTCTCTGATAGAGGGATGGGCTGGAGCTCTACTCTCTGATAGGGGAAGGGCTGCAGCTCTACTCTCTGATAGAGGTATGGGCTGCAGCGATACTCTCTGATAGAGGGATGGGCTGCAGCTCTACTCTCTGATAGAGGGATGGGCTGCAGCTCTACTCTGATAGAGGGATGGGCTGGATCTCTACTCTTATAGAGGAATGGGCTGCAGCTCTACTCTCTGACAGAGGGATGGGCTGCAGCTCTACTCTGATAGAGGGATGGGTCCGAGCTCTACTGTTTGATAGAGGGATGGGTCCGAGATCTACTCTGACAGAGGAAATGGCTGCAGCTCTACTCTCTGATAGAGGGATAGGCTGCAGCTCTACTCTGATAGAGGGATGGGCTGCAGCTCTACTCTCTGACATAGGGATGGGATGGAGCTCTACTCTCTGACAGAGGGATGGCCTGCAGCTCTACTCTCTGATAGAGGGATGGGCTGGAGCTCTACTCTCTGAAAGGGGGAAGGGCTGCAGCTCTACTCTCTGATAGAGGGATGGGCTGGAGTTCTACTCTCTGATAGAGGGATGGGCTGCAGCTCTACTCTCTGATAGAGGGATGGGCTGCAGCTCTACTCTGATAGAGGGATGGGCTGGATCTCTACTCTTATAGAGGAATGGGCTGCAGCTCTACTCTCTGACAGAGGGATGGGCTGCAGCTCTACTCTGATAGAGGGATGGGTCCGAGCTCTACTGTTTGATAGAGGGATGGGTCCGAGATCTACTCTGATAGAGGAAATGGCTGCAGCTATACTCTCTGACAGAGAGTTAGGCTGCAGCTCTACTCTCTGATAGAGGGAGGGGTTGGAGCTCTATGATAGAGGGTTGTGCTGAGCTCTACTCTCTGATAGGGGGAGGGCTGCAGCTCTACTCTCTGACAGAGGGGTGGGCTGCAGCTCTATTCTCTGATAGAGGGATGGGCTGCAGCTCTACTCTCTGACCACAGGGATGGGCTGGAGCTCTACTCTCTGATAGAGGGATGGGCTGGAGCTCTACTCTCTTATAGAGGATGGGCTGCTACTCTACTCTTGATAGAGGGATGGGCTGCTGCGCTACTCTCTGATAGAGGGATGGGCTGCTACTTCTACTCTCTGATAGAGAGGGTGGGCTGGAGCTCTACTCTCTTATAGAGGATGGGCTGCAGCTCTACTCTCTGTTAGAGGGATGGGCTGGAGCTCTACTCTCTGATAGATGGATGGGCTGGAGCTCTACTCTCTGATAGAGGGATGGGCTGGCTACTCTACTCTCTGATAGAGGGATGGGCTGCAGTTCTACTCTCTGATAGAGGGTTGGGCTGCAGTCTGTCTGCAGGGAAGGAAGGGATGGGCTTGAGCTCTACTCTCTGATAGAGGGATGGGCTGCAGCTCTACTCTGATAGAGGGATGGGCTGGAGCTCTACTCTCTGATAGAGGGATGGGCTGCAGCTCTACTCTCTGATAGAGGGATGGGCTGGAGCTCTACTCTCTGATAGAGGGATGGGCTGGAGCTCTACTCTCTGATAGAGGGATGGGCTGGAGCTCTACTCTCTGATAGAGGGATGGGCTGGAGCTCTACTCTCTGATAGAGGGATGGGCTGGAGCTCTACTCTCTGATAGAGGGATGGGCTGGAGCTCTACTCTCTGATAGAGGGATGGGCTGCAGCTCTACTCTGATAGAGGGAGGGGCTGGAGCTCTACTCTTACAGAGGAATGGGCTGGAGCTCTACTCTCTGATAGAGGGATGGGCTGCAGCTCTACTCTGATAGAGGGAGGGGTTGGAGCTCTACTGATAGAGGGATGGGCTGGAGCTCTACTCTCTGATAGAGGGATGGGCTGGAGCTCTACCTCTGATAGAGGGATGGGATGGAGCTCTACTCTCTGATAGAGGCGGGTTGCTGCTTACTCTCTGATAGAGGGATGGGCTGGAGCTCTACTCTCTGATAGGGGGAAGGGGCTGCAGCTCTACTCTCTGATAGAGGGATGGGCTGGAGTTCTACTCTCTGATAGAGGGATGGGCTGCAGCTCTACTCTCTGATAGAGGGATGGGCTGGAGCTCTAACTCTTACAGAGGAATGGGCTGGAGATCTACTCTCTGATAGAGGTATGGGCTGCAGCTATACTCTGATAGAGGGATGGGTCCGAGCTCTACTGCTTTGATAGAGGGAGGGGTTGGAGCTCTATTCTCTGATAGAGGATGGGCTGGATCCTACTCTCTGTAGAGGATGGGCTGCAGCTCTACTCTATGTAGAGGGATGGGCTGGAGCTCTACTCTCTGATAGAGGGATGGGCGGAGCTCTACTCTCTGATAGAGGGATGGGCTGGAGCTCTACTCTCTGATAGAGGGATGGGCTGCTGCTCTACTCTCTGATAGAGGGATGGGCTGCTGCGCTACTCTCTGATAGAGGGATGGGCTGCTACTCTACTCTCTGATAGAGGGATGGGCTGCAGTTCAACTCTCTGATAGAGGGTTGGGCTGCAGCTCTGTCTGCAGGAAGGGAAGGGTTTGGGCTTGAGCTGTACTCTGTGATAGAGGGGTGGGCTGCAGCTCTACTCTGATAGAGGGATGGGCTGGAGCTCTACTCTTTGAAAGAGGGATGGGCTGCAGCTCTACTCTTTGATAGAGGGAGGGGTTGGAGCTCTACTCTCTGATAGAGGGATGGGCTGGAGCTCTACTCTCTGTTAGAGGGATAGGCCGCAGCTCTACTCTTTGATAGAGGGAGGGGTTGGAGCTCGATGATAGAGGGAGGGGTTGGAGCTCAATGATAGAGGGATGGGCTGCATTTCTACTCTCTGATAGAGGGATGGGATGGAGCTCTACTCTCTGATAGAGGGATTGGCTGGAGCACTACTCTCTGATAGGGGGAAGGGCTGCAGCTCTACTCTCTGATAGAGGGAGGGGTTGGAGCTCAATGATAGAGGGATGGGCTGGAGCTCTACTCTCTGACAGAGGGATGGGCTGCAGCTCTACTCTCTGACAGAGGGATGGCTGCAGCTCTACTCTCTGATAGAGGAATGGGCTGCTGCTCTACTCTCTGATAGAGGATGGGTTGGAGCTCGACTCTCTGATAGAGGGATGGGTTGCTGCTCTACTCTCTGATAGAGGGATGGGTTGCTGCTCTACTCTCTGATAGAGGGATGGGCTGGAGCTCTACTCTCTGATAGGGGGAAGGGCTGCAGCTCTACTCTCTGATAGAGGTATGGGCTGCAGCTCTACTCTCTGATAGAGGGATGGGGCTGCAGCTCTACTCTGATAGAGGGATGGGCTGGAGCTCTACTCTTATAGAGGAATGGGCTGGAGCTCTACTCTCTGATAGGGGAAGGGCTGCAGCTCTACTCTCTGATAGAGGAGGGGCTGCAGCTCTACTCTCTGATAGAGATTTGGGCTGCAGCTCTACTCTCTGACAGAGGGATAGAGCTGCAGCTCTACCCTCTGATAGAGGGAGGGGTTGGCGCTCTATGATAGAGGGAGGGGTTGGAGCTCAATGATAGAGGGATGGGCTGGGCTGTAGTCTCTGATAGAGGGATGGGCTGGAGTTCTACTCTCTGATAGAGGGATGGGCTGCAGCTCTACTCTCTGATAGAGGGATGGGCTGCAGCTCTACTCTGATAGAGGGATGGGCTGCAGCTCTACTCTCTGACAGAGGGATGGGATGGAGCTCTACTCTCTGACAGAGGGATGGCCTGCAGCTCTACTCTCTGATAGAGGGATGTGCTGGAGCTCTACTCTCTGATAGGGGGAAGGGCTGCAGCTCTACTCTCTGATAGAGGGATGGGCTGGAGTTCTACTCTCTGATAGAGGGATGGGCTGCAGCTCTACTCTCTGATAGAGGGATGGGCTGCAGCTCTACTCTGATAGAGGGATGGGCTGGATCTCTACTCTTATAGAGGAATGGGCTGCAGCTCTACTCTCTGACAGAGGGATGGGCTGCAGCTCTACTCTGATAGAGGGATGGGTCCGAGCTCTACTGTTTGATAGAGGGATGGGTCCGAGATCTACTCTGATAGAGGAAATGGCTGCAGCTCTACTCTCTGATAGAGGGATGGGCTGCAGCTCTACTCTGATAGAGGGATGGGCTGCAGCTCTACTCTCTGACAGAGGGATGGGATGGAGCTCTACTCTCTGACAGAGGGATGGCCTGCAGCTCTACTCTCTGATAGAGGGATGGGCTGGAGCTCTACTCTCTGATAGGGGGAAGGGCTGCAGCTCTACTCTCTGATAGAGGGATGGGCTGGAGTTCTACTCTCTGATAGAGGGATGGGCTGCAGCTCTACTCTCTGATAGAGGGATGGGCTGCAGCTCTACTCTGATAGAGGGATGGGCTGGATCTCTACTCTTATAGAGGAATGGGCTGCAGCTCTACTCTCTGATAGAGGGATGGGCTGCAGCTCTACTCTGATAGAGGGATGGGTCCGAGCTCTACTCTTTGATAGAGGGATGGGTCCGAGCTCTACTCTGATAGAGGAATGGCTGCAGCTCTACTCTCTGATAGAGGGTGGGCTGCAGCTCTACTCTCTGATAGAGGGAGGGGTTGGAGCTCTATGATAGAGGGATGGGCTGGAGCTCTACTCTCTGATAGGGGAAGGGCTGCAGCTCTACTCTCTGATAGAGGGATGGGCTGCAGCTCTACTCTCTGATAGAGGGATGGGCTGCAGCTCTACTCTCTGATAGAGGGATGGGCTGGAGCTCTACTCTCTGATAGAGGGATGGGCTGGAGCTCTACTCTCTGATAGAGGGATGGGCTGCAGCTCTACTCTCTGTTAGAGGGATGGGCTGGAGCTCTACTCTCTGATAGAGGGATGGGCTGGAGCTCTACTCTCTGATAGAGGGATGGGCTGGAGCTCTACTCTCTGATAGAGGGATGGGCTGCTAGCTCTACTCTCTGATAGAGGGATGGGCTGCTGCTCTACTCTCTGATAGAGGGATGGGCTGCTACTCTACTCTCTGATAGAGGGATGGGCTGGAGCTCTACTCTCTGATAGAGGGATGGGCTGGAGCTCTACTCTCTTATAGAGGGATGGGCTGCAGCTCTACTCTCTGTTAGAGGGATGGGCTGGAGCTCTACGCTCTGATAGAGGGATGGGTTGCTGCTCTACTCTATGATAGAGGGATGGGCTGGAGCTCTACTCTCTGATAGGGGGAAGGGCTGCAGCTCTACTCTCTGATAAGGGAGGGGTTGGAGCTCAATGATAGAGGGATGGGGCTGGATCTCTACTCTCTGATAGAGGGATGGGATGGAGCTCGACTCTCTGATAGAGGATGGGCTGGTGCTCTACTCTCTGATAGAGGGATTACCTGGAGCTCTACTATCTGATAGAGGGATGGGCTGCAGCTCTACTCTCTGATAGAGGGATGGGCTGGAGCTCTACTCTCTGATAGAGGGATGGGCTGAGCTCTACTCTGATAGAGGGATGGCTGCAGCTCTACTCTCTGATAGAGGGATGGGCTGGAGCTCTACTCTCTGATAGAGGGATGGGCTGCAGCTCTACTCTCTGATAGAGGGATGGGCTGGAGCTCTACTCTCTGATAGAGGGATGGGCTGCAGCTCTACTCTCTGATAGAGGGATGGGCTGGAGCTCTACTCTCTGATAGAGGGATGGGCTGCAGCTCTACTCTCTGATAGAGGGATGGGCTGCAGCTCTACTCTGATAGAGGGATGGGCTGGAGCTCTACTCTTGATAGAGGGATGGGCTGGAGCTCTACTCTCTGATAGAGGGATGGGCTGCAGCTCTACTCTCTGATAGAGGGATGGGCTGCAGCTCTACTCTGATAGAGGGATGGGCCGAGCTCTACTCTCTGATAGAGGGATGGGTCTGAGCTCTACTCTGATAGAGGGATGGCTGCAGCTCTACTCTCTGATAGAGGGATGGGCTGGAGCTCTACTCTCTGATAGAGGGATGGGCTGGAGCTCTACTCTCTGATAGAGGGATGGGCTGCAGCTCTACTCTCTGATAGAGGGATGGGCTGGAGCTCTACTCTCTGATAGAGGGATGGGCTGCAGCTCTACTCTCTGATAGAGGGATGGGCTGGAGCTCTACTCTCTGATAGAGGGATGGGCTGCAGCTCTACTCTCTGATAGAGGGATGGGCTGGAGCTCTACTCTTATAGAGGGATGGGCTGGAGCTCTACTCTCTGATAGAGGGATGGGCTGCAGCTCTACTCTGATAGAGGGAGGGTTGGAGCTCTACTGATAGAGGGATGGGCTGGAGCTCTACTCTCTGATAGAGGGATGGGCTGGAGCTCTACTCTCTGATAGAGGGATGGGCTGGAGCTCTACTCTCTGATAGAGGGATGGGCTGCTGCTCTACTCTCTGATAGAGGGATGGGCTGGAGCTCTACTCTCTGATAGGGGGATGGGCTGCAGCTCTACTCTCTGATAGAGGGATGGGCTGGAGCTCTACTCTCTGATAGAGGGATGGGCTGCAGCTCTACTCTCTGATAGAGGGATGGGCTGGAGCTCTACTCTTACAGAGGAATGGGCTGGAGCTCTACTCTCTGATAGAGGTATGGGCTGCAGCTCTACTCTGATAGAGGGATGGGTCTGAGCTCTACTCTTGATAGAGGGAGGGGTTGGAGCTCTACTCTCTGATAGAGGGATGGGCTGGAGCTCTACTCTCTGTTAGAGGGATGGGCTGCAGCTCTACTCTCTGTTAGAGGGATGGGCTGGAGCTCTACTCTCTGATAGAGGGATGGGCTGGAGCTCTACTCTCTGATAGAGGGATGGGCTGGAGCTCTACTCTCTGATAGAGGGATGGGCTGCAGCTCTACTCTCTGATAGAGGGATGGGCTGCTGCTCTACTCTCTGATAGAGGGATGGGCTGCTACTCTACTCTCTGATAGAGGGATGGGCTGCAGCTCTACTCTCTGATAGAGGGATGGGCTGCAGCTCTACTCTGCAGGGAGGGAAGGGTGGGCTTGAGCTCTACTCTGTGATAGAGGGATGGGCTGCAGCTCTACTCTGATAGAGGGATGGGCTGGAGCTCTACTCTTTGATAGAGGGATGGGCTGCAGCTCTACTCTCTGATAGAGGGATGGGCTGGAGCTCTACTCTCTGATAGAGGGATGGGCTGGAGCTCTACTCTCTGATAGAGGGATGGCTGCAGCTCTACTCTCTGATAGAGGGAGGGGTGGAGCTCTATGATAGAGGGAGGGCTGGAGCTCAATGATAGAGGGATGGGCTGCAGCTCTACTCTCTGATAGAGGGATGGGATGGAGCTCTACTCTCTGATAGAGGGATTGGCTGGAGCACTACTCTCTGATAGGGGGAAGGGCTGCAGCTCTACTCTCTGATAGAGGGAGGGGTTGGAGCTCAATGATAGAGGGATGGGCTGGAGCTCTACTCTCTGATAGAGGGATGGGCTGCAGCTCTACTCTCTGACAGAGGGATGGGCTGCAGCTCTACTCTCTGATAGAGGAATGGGCTGCTGCTCTACTCTCTGATAAAGGGATGGGCTGGAGCTCTACTCTCTGATAAAGGGATGGGCTGGAGCTCTACTCTCTGATAGAGGGATGGGCTGCTGCTCTACTCTCTGATAGAGGGATGGGCTGGAGCTCTACTCTCTGATAGGGGATGGGCTGCAGCTCTACTCTCTGATAGAGGGATGGGCTGCAGCTCTACTCTCTGATAGAGGGATGGGCTGCAGCTCTACTCTCTGATAGAGGGATGGGCTGCAGCTCTACTCTTTGATAGAGGGAGGGGTTGGAGCTCTATGATAGAGGGAGGGGCTGGAGCTCATGATAGAGGGATGGGCTGGGCTCTACTCTCTGATAGAGGGATGGGCTGGAGCTCTACTCTCTGATAGAGGGATGGGCTGCAGCTCTACTCTCTGATAGAGGGATGGGCTGCAGCTCTACTCTGATAGAGGGATGGGCTGCAGCTCTACTCTCTGATAGAGGGATGGGATGGAGCTCTACTCTCTGATAGAGGGATGGGCTGCAGCTCTACTCTCTGATAGAGGGATGGGCTGGAGCTCTACTCTCTGATAGGGGGAAGGGCTGCAGCTCTACTCTCTGATAGAGGGATGGGCTGGAGCTCTACTCTCTGATAGAGGGATGGGCTGCAGCTCTACTCTCTGATAGAGGGATGGGCTGCAGCTCTACTCTGATAGAGGGATGGGCTGGATCTCTACTCTTATAGAGGAATGGGCTGCAGCTCTACTCTCTGACAGAGGGATGGGCTGCAGCTCTACTCTGATAGAGGGATGGGTCCGAGCTCTACTCTTTGATAGAGGGATGGGTCCGAGATCTACTCTGATAGAGGAAATGGCTGCAGCTCTACTCTCTGATAGAGGGATGGGCTGCAGCTCTACTCTGATAGAGGGATGGGCTGCAGCTCTACTCTCTGATAGAGGGATGGGCTGGAGCTCTACTCTCTGATAGAGGGATGGGCTGCAGCTCTCTCTCTGATAGAGGGATGGGCTGGAGCTCTACTCTCTGATAGGGGGAAGGGCTGCAGCTCTACTCTCTGATAGAGGGATGGGCTGGAGCTCTACTCTCTGATAGAGGGATGGGCTGCAGCTCTACTCTCTGATAGAGGGATGGGCTGCAGCTCTACTCTGATAGAGGGATGGGCTGGAGCTCTACTCTTATAGAGGAATGGGCTGCAGCTCTACTCTCTGATAGAGGGATGGGCTGCAGCTCTACTCTGATAGAGGGATGGGTCCGAGCTCTACTCTGATAGAGGGATGGCTGCAGCTCTACTCTCTGATAGAGAGATGGGCTGCAGCTCTACTCTCTGATAGAGGGAGGGGTTGGAGCTCTATGATAGAGGGATGGGCTGGAGCTCTACTCTCTGATAGGGGGAAGGGCTGCAGCTCTACTCTCTGATAGAGGGATGGGCTGCAGCTCTACTCTCTGATAGAGGGATGGGCTGCAGCTCTACTCTCTGATAGAGGGATGGGCTGGAGCTCTACTCTCTGATAGGGGATGGGCTGCAGCTCTACTCTCTGATAGAGGGATGGGCTGGAGCTCTACTCTCTGATAGAGGGATGGGCTGCAGCTCTACTCTCTGATAGAGGGATGGGCTGCAGCTCTACTCTGATAGAGGGATGGGCTGGAGCTCTACTCTTGATAGAGGAATGGGCTGCAGCTCTACTCTCTGATAGAGGGATGGGCTGCAGCTCTACTCTGATAGAGGGATGGGTCCGAGCTCTACTCTTGATAGAGGGATGGGTCGAGCTCTACTCTGATAGAGGGATGGCTGCAGCTCTACTCTCTGATAGAGGGATGGGCTGCAGCTCTACTCTGATAGAGGGATGGGCTGCAGCTCTACTCTCTGATAGAGGGATGGGCTGGAGCTCTACTCTCTGATAGAGGGATGGGCTGGAGCTCTACTCTCTGATAGGGGGATGGGCTGCAGCTCTACTCTCTGATAGAGGGAGGGGTTGGAGCTCTACTGATAGAGGGATGGGCTGGAGCTCTACTCTCTGATAGAGGGATGGGCTGCAGCTCTACTCTCTGATAGAGGGATGGGCTGCAGCTCTACTCTCTGATAGAGGAATGGGCTGCAGCTCTACTCTCTGATAGAGGGATGGGCTGGAGCTCTACTCTCTGATAGAGGGATGGGCTGCAGCTCTACTCTCTGATAGAGGGATGGGCTGCAGCTCTACTCTCTGATAGAGGGATGGGCTGGAGCTCTACTCTCTGATAGAGGGATGGGCTGCAGCTCTACTCTCTGATAGAGGGATGGGCTGCAGCTCTACTCTCTGATAGAGGGATGGGCTGCAGCTCTACTCTCTGATAGAGGGATGGGCTGCAGCTCTACTCTTTGATAGAGGGAGGGGCTGGAGCTCTATGATAGAGGGAGGGGTTGGAGCTCTCTGATAGAGGGATGGGCTGGGCTCTACTCTCTGATAGAGGGATGGGCTGGAGCTCTACTCTCTGATAGAGGGATGGGCTGCAGCTCTACTCTCTGATAGAGGGATGGGCTGCAGCTCTACTCTGATAGAGGGAGCTGCAGCTCTACTCTCTGATAGAGGGATGGGCTGGAGCTCTACTCTCTGATAGAGGGATGGCCTGCAGCTCTACTCTCTGATAGAGGGATGGGCTGGAGCTCTACTCTCTGATAGGGGAAGGGCTGCAGCTCTACTCTCTGATAGAGGGATGGGCTGGAGTTCTACTCTCTGATAGAGGGATGGGCTGCAGCTCTACTCTCTGATAGAGGGATGGGCTGCAGCTCTACTCTGATAGAGGGATGGGCTGGATCTCTACTCTTATAGAGGAATGGGCTGCAGCTCTACTCTCTGACAGAGGGATGGGCTGCAGCTCTACTCTGATAGAGGGATGGGTCCGAGCTCTACTGTTTGATAGAGGGATGGGTCCGAGATCTACTCTGATAGAGGAATGGCTGCAGCTCTACTCTCTGATAGAGGGATGGGCTGCAGCTCTACTCTGATAGAGGGATGGGCTGCAGCTCTACTCTCTGATAGAGGGATGGGATGGAGCTCTACTCTCTGATAGAGGGATGGCTGCAGCTCTCTCTCTGATAGAGGGATGGGCTGGAGCTCTACTCTCTGATAGGGGGAAGGGCTGCAGCTCTACTCTCTGATAGAGGGATGGGCTGGAGTTCTACTCTCTGATAGAGGGATGGGCTGCAGCTCTACTCTCTGATAGAGGGATGGGCTGCAGCTCTACTCTGATAGAGGGATGGGCTGGATCTCTACTCTTATAGAGGAATGGGCTGCAGCTCTACTCTCTGACAGAGGGATGGGCTGCAGCTCTACTCTGATAGAGGGATGGGTCCGAGCTCTACTCTTTGATAGAGGGATGGGTCCGAGATCTACTCTGATAGAGGAAATGGCTGCAGCTCTACTCTCTGACAGAGAGTTAGGCTGCAGCTCTACTCTCTGATAGAGGGAGGGGTTGGAGCTCTATGATAGAGGGATGTGCTGGAGCTCTACTCTCTGATAGGGGGAAGGGCTGCAGCTCTACTCTCTGATAGAGGGATGGGCTGCAGCTCTACTCTCTGATAGAGGGATGGGCTGCAGCTCTACTCTCTGATAGAGGGATGGGCTGGAGCTCTACTCTCTGATAGGGGGATGGGCTGCAGCTCTACTCTCTGATAGAGGGATGGGCTGGAGCTCTACTCTCTGATAGAGGGATGGGCTGCAGCTCTACTCTCTGATAGAGGGATGGGCTGCAGCTCTACTCTGATAGAGGGATGGGCTGGATCTCTACTCTTATAGAGGGATGGGCTGCAGCTCTACTCTCTGACAGAGGGATGGGCTGCAGCTCTACTCTGATAGAGGGATGGGTCCGAGCTCTACTCTTGATAGAGGGATGGGTCCGAGATCTACTCTGATAGAGGAAATGGCTGCAGCTCTACTCTCTGATAGAGGGATGGGCTGCAGCTCTACTCTGATAGAGGGATGGGCTGCAGCTCTACTCTCTGACAGAGGGATGGGATGGAGCTCTACTCTCTGACAGAGGGAGGGATGGCCTGCAGCTCTCTCTGATAGAGGGATGGGCTGGAGCTCTACTCTCTGATAGGGGGAAGGGCTGCAGCTCTACTCTCTGATAGAGGGATGGGCTGGAGTTCTACTCTCTGATAGAGGGATGGGCTGCAGCTCTACTCTCTGATAGAGGGATGGGCTGCAGCTCTACTCTGATAGAGGGATGGGCTGGAGCTCTACTCTTATAGAGGAATGGGCTGCAGCTCTACTCTCTGATAGAGGGATGGGCTGCAGCTCTACTCTGATAGAGGGATGGGTCCGAGCTCTACTCTCTGATAGAGGGATGGGTGAGCTCTACTCTGATAGAGGAAATGGCTGCAGCTCTACTCTCTGACAGAGGGTGGGCTGCAGCTCTACTCTCTGATAGAGGGAGGGGTTGGAGCTCTATGATAGAGGGATGGGCTGGAGCTCTACTCTCTGATAGAGGGATGGGCTGCAGCTCTACTCTCTGATAGAGGGATGGGCTGCAGCTCTACTCTCTGATAGAGGGATGGGCTGCAGCTCTACTCTCTGATAGAGGGATGGGCTGCAGCTCTACTCTCTGATAGAGGGATGGGCTGGAGCTCTACTCTCTGATAGAGGGATGGGCTGGAGCTCTACTCTCTGATAGAGGGATGGGCTGCAGCTCTACTCTCTGATAGAGGGATGGGCTGGAGCTCTACTCTCTGATAGAGGGATGGGCTGGAGCTCTACTCTCTGATAGAGGGATGGGCTGGAGCTCTACTCTCTGATAGAGGGATGGGCTGCAGCTCTACTCTCTGATAGAGGGATGGGCTGCAGCTCTACTCTCTGATAGAGGGATGGGCTGCAGCTCTACTCTCTGATAGAGGGATGGGCTGGAGCTCTACTCTCTGATAGAGGGATGGGCTGGAGCTCTACTCTCTGATAGAGGGATGGGCTGCAGCTCTACTCTCTGATAGAGGGATGGGCTGGAGCTCTACTCTCTGATAGAGGGATGGGCTGGAGCTCTACTCTCTGATAGAGGGATGGGCTGGAGCTCTACTCTCTGATAGAGGGATGGGCTGGAGCTCTACTCTCTGATAGAGGGATGGGCTGCTAGCTCTACTCTCTGATAGAGGGATGGGCTGCAGCTCTACTCTCTGATAGAGGGATGGGCTGCAGCTCTACTCTGCAGGGAGGGAAGGGTTGGGCTGAGCTCTACTCTCTGATAGAGGGATGGGCTGCAGCTCTACTCTGATAGAGGGATGGGCTGGAGCTCTACTCTCTGATAGAGGGATGGGCTGCAGCTCTACTCTCTGATAGAGGGATGGGATGGAGCTCTACTCTCTGATAGAGGGATGGGCTGGAGCTCTACTCTCTGATAGGGGGAAGGGCTGCAGCTCTACTCTCTGATAGAGGGAGGGGTTGGAGCTCAATGATAGAGGGATGGGCTGGAGCTCTACTCTCTGATAGAGGGATGGGCTGCAGCTCTACTCTCTGATAGAGGGATGGGCTGCAGCTCTACTCTCTGATAGAGGAATGGGCTGCTGCTCTACTCTCTGATAGAGGGATGGGCTGGAGCTCTACTCTCTGATAGAGGGATGGGCTGCTGCTCTACTCTCTGATAGAGGGATGGGCTGGAGCTCTACTCTCTGATAGGGGGAAGGGCTGCAGCTCTACTCTCTGATAGAGGGATGGGCTGCAGCTCTACTCTCTGATAGAGGGATGGGCTGCAGCTCTACTCTCTGATAGAGGGATGGGCTGCAGCTCTACTCTGATAGAGGGATGGGCTGGAGCTCTACTCTTATAGAGGGATGGGCTGCAGCTCTACTCTCTGATAGAGGGATGGGCTGCAGCTCTACTCTGATAGAGGGATGGGTGGAGCTCTACTCTTGATAGAGGGATGGGTCGAGCTCTACTCTGATAGAGGGATGGCTGCAGCTCTACTCTCTGTTAGAGGGATGGGCTGGAGCTCTACTCTCTGATAGAGGGATGGGCTGGAGCTCTACTCTCTGATAGAGGGATGGGCTGCTGCTCTACTCTCTGATAGAGGGATGGGCTGGAGCTCTACTCTCTGATAGGGGAATGGGCTGCAGCTCTACTCTCTGATAGAGGGATGGGCTGGAGCTCTACTCTCTGATAGAGGGATGGGCTGCAGCTCTACTCTCTGATAGAGGGATGGGCTGGAGCTCTACTCTTATAGAGGGATGGGCTGGAGCTCTACTCTCTGATAGAGGGATGGGCTGCAGCTCTACTCTGATAGAGGGATGGGCTGGAGCTCTACTGATAGAGGGATGGGCTGGAGCTCTACTCTCTGATAGAGGGATGGGCTGGAGCTCTACTCTCTGATAGAGGGATGGGCTGGAGCTCTACTCTCTGATAGAGGGATGGGTGTGCTCTACTCTCTGATAGAGGGATGGGCTGGAGCTCTACTCTCTGATAGAGGGATGGGCTGCAGCTCTACTCTCTGATAGAGGGATGGGCTGGAGCTCTACTCTCTGATAGAGGGATGGGCTGCAGCTCTACTCTCTGATAGAGGGATGGGCTGGAGCTCTACTCTTGATAGAATGGGCTGGAGCTCTACTCTCTGATAGAGGGATGGGCTGCAGCTCTACTCTGATAGAGGGATGGGCTGAGCTCTACTCTCTGATAGAGGGATGGGCTGGAGCTCTACTCTCTGATAGAGGGATGGGCTGGAGCTCTACTCTCTGATAGAGGGATGGGCTGCAGCTCTACTCTCTGATAGAGGGATGGGCTGGAGCTCTACTCTCTGATAGAGGGATGGGCTGGAGCTCTACTCTCTGATAGAGGGATGGGCTGGAGCTCTACTCTCTGATAGAGGGATGGGCTGCAGCTCTACTCTCTGATAGAGGGATGGGCTGCAGCTCTACTCTCTGATAGAGGGATGGGCTGCTACTCTACTCTCTGATAGAGGGATGGGCTGCAGCTCTACTCTCTGATAGAGGGATGGGCTGCAGCTCTGTCTGCAGGCTCTACTAGGGAATGGTTGGGCTGGAGCTCTACTCTCTGATAGAGGGATGGGCTGCAGCTCTACTCTGATAGAGGGATGGGCTGCAGCTCTACTCTGATAGAGGGATGGGGTGGAGCTCTACTCTCTGATAGAGGGATGGGCTGGAGCTCTACTCTCTGATAGAGGGATGGGCTGCAGCTCTACTCTTTGATAGAGGGAGGGGTTGGAGCTCTACTGATAGAGGGAGGGGTTGGAGCTCTATGATAGAGGGATGGGCTGCAGCTCTACTCTCTGATAGAGGGATGGGCTGGAGCTCTACTCTCTGATAGAGGGATGGGCTGGAGCTCTACTCTCTGATAGAGGGAAGGGCTGCAGCTCTACTCTCTGATAGAGGGATGGGTTGGAGCTCTATGATAGAGGGATGGGCTGGAGCTCTACTCTCTGATAGAGGGATGGGCTGCAGCTCTACTCTCTGATAGAGGGATGGGCTGCAGCTCTACTCTCTGATAGAGGGATGGGCTGGAGCTCTACTCTCTGATAGAGGGATGGGCTGCAGCTCTACTCTCTGATAGAGGGATGGGCTGGAGCTCTACTCTCTGATAGAGGGATGGGCTGCAGCTCTACTCTCTGATAGAGGGATGGGCTGCAGCTCTACTCTCTGATAGAGGGATGGGCTGCAGCTCTACTCTCTGATAGAGGGATGGGCTGCAGCTCTACTCTCTGATAGAGGGATGGGCTGGAGCTCTATGATAGAGGGAGGGGTTGGAGCTCAATGATAGAGGGATGGGCTGGGCTCTACTCTCTGATAGAGGGATGGGCTGGAGCTCTACTCTCTGATAGAGGGATGGCTGCAGCTCTACTCTCTGATAGAGGGATGGGCTGCAGCTCTACTCTGATAGAGGGATGGGCTGCAGCTCTACTCTCTGATAGAGGGATGGGATGGAGCTCTACTCTCTGATAGAGGGATGGGCTGCAGCTCTACTCTCTGATAGAGGGATGGGCTGAGCTCTACTCTCTGATAGAGGGATGGGCTGCAGCTCTACTCTCTGATAGAGGGATGGGCTGGAGCTCTACTCTCTGATAGAGGGATGGGCTGGAGCTCTACTCTCTGATAGAGGGATGGGCTGAGCTCTACTCTTGATAGAGGGATGGGCTGGAGCTCTACTCTCTGATAGAGGGATGGGCTGAGCTCTACTCTCTGATAGAGGGATGGGCTGCAGCTCTACTCTCTGATAGAGGGATGGGCTGCAGCTCTACTCTCTGATAGAGGGAGGGCTGGAGCTCTCTGATAGAGGGATGGGCTGAGCTCTACTCTCTGATAGAGGGATGGGCTGCAGCTCTACTCTCTGATAGAGGGATGGGCTGCAGCTCTACTCTCTGATAGAGGGATGGCTGGAGCTCTACTCTCTGATAGAGGATGGGCTGGAGCTCTACTCTCTGATAGGGGGAAGGCTGCAGCTCTACTCTCTGATAGAGGGAGGGGCTGGCTCTACTCTCTGATAGAGGGGTGGGCTCTCTCTGAGGGGGGGGCTGGAGCTCTACTCTCTGATAGAGGGATGGGCTGCAGCTCTACTCTCTGATAGAGGGATGGGCTGCAGCTCTACTCTCTGATAGAGGGATGGGCTGCTGAGACTCTCTGATAGAGGGATGGGCTGGAGCTCTACTCTCTGATAGAGGGATGGGGGCTCTACTCTCTGGGATGGGGTTGGCTGCTCTACTCTCTGATAGAGGGATGGGCTGGAGCTCTACTCTCTGATAGGGGGAAGGGCTGCAGCTCTACTCTCTGATAGAGGGATGGGCTGCAGCTCTACTCTCTGATAGAGGGATGGGCTGCAGCTCTACTCTCTGATAGAGGGATGGGCTGCAGCTCTACTCTGATAGAGGGATGGGCTGGAGCTCTACTCTTATAGAGGGATGGGCTGCAGCTCTACTCTCTGATAGAGGGATGGGCTGCAGCTCTACTCTGATAGAGGGATGGGCTGCGAGCTCTACTCTCTGATAGAGGGATGGGTCCGAGCTCTACTCTGATAGAGGAAATGGCTGCAGCTCTACTCTCTGATAGAGGGATGGGCTGGAGCTCTACTCTCTGATAGAGGGATGGGCTGGAGCTCTACTCTCTGATAGAGGGATGGGCTGAGCTCTACTCTGATAGAGGGATGGGCTGGAGCTCTACTCTCTGATAGGGGAGGGGCTGCAGCTCTACTCTCTGATAGAGGGATGGGCTGGAGCTCTACTCTCTGATAGAGGGATGGGCTGCTGAGCTCTACTCTCTGATAGAGGGATGGGCTGGAGCTCTACTCTTATAGAGGAATGGGCTGGAGCTCTACTCTCTGATAGAGGGATGGGCTGCAGCTCTACTCTGATAGAGGGATGGGTTGAGCTCTACTCTTTGATAGAGGGAGGGGTTGGAGCTCTACTCTCTGATAGAGGGATGGGCTGGAGCTCTACTCTCTGATAGAGGGATGGGCTGCAGCTCTACTCTCTGATAGAGGGATGGGCTGGAGCTCTACTCTCTGATAGAGGGATGGGCTGGAGCTCTACTCTCTGATAGAGGGATGGGCTGGAGCTCTACTCTCTGATAGAGGGATGGGCTGCAGCTCTACTCTCTGATAGAGGGATGGGCTGCAGCTCTACTCTCTGATAGAGGGATGGGCTGCGCTCTACTCTCTGATAGAGGGATGGGGGCAGCTCTACTCTCTGATAGAGGGATGGGCTGCAGCTCTGTCTCAGGGAAGGGAAGGGTTGGCTTGAGCTGTACTCTGTGATAGAGGGGTGGGCTGCAGCTCTACTCTGATAGAGGGATGGGCTGGAGCTCTACTCTTGATAGAGGGATGGGCTGCAGCTCTACTCTTGATAGAGGGAGGGCTGGAGCTCTACTCTCTGATAGAGGGATGGGCTGGAGCTCTACTCTCTGATAGAGGGATGGCTGCAGCTCTACTCTCTGATAGAGGGAGGGGCTGGAGCTCTCTGATAGAGGGAGGGGCTGGAGCTCTAATGATAGAGGGATGGGCTGCAGCTCTACTCTCTGATAGAGGGATGGGCTGGAGCTCTACTCTCTGATAGAGGGATGGGCTGGAGCTCTACTCTCTGATAGGGAGGAAGGGCTGCAGCTCTACTCTCTGATAGAGGGAGGGGTTGAGCTCAATGATAGAGGGATGGGCTGGAGCTCTACTCTCTGATAGAGGGATGGGCTGCAGCTCTACTCTCTGATAGAGGGATGGGCTGGCAGCTCTACTCTCTGATAGAGGGATGGGCTGGAGCTCTACTCTCTGATAGAGGGATGGGGGCTGCTCTACTCTTGATAGAGGGATGGGCTGGAGCTCTACTCTCTGATAGAGGGATGGGCTGCAGCTCTACTCTCTGATAGAGGGATGGGCTGCAGCTCTACTCTCTGATAGAGGGATGGGCTGCAGCTCTACTCTCTGATAGAGGGATGGGCTGCAGCTCTACTCTCTGATAGAGGGAGGGGTTGGAGCTCTATGATAGAGGGAGGGCTGGAGCTCTCTGATAGAGGGATGGGCTGGGCTGTAGTCTCTGATAGAGGGATGGGCTGGAGTTCTACTCTCTGATAGAGGGATGGGCTGCAGCTCTACTCTCTGATAGAGGGATGGGCTGCAGCTCTACTCTGATAGGGATGGGCTGCAGCTCTACTCTCTGATAGAGGGATGGGATGGAGCTCTACTCTCTGATAGAGGGATGGGCTGCAGCTCTACTCTCTGATAGAGGGATGGGCTGGAGCTCTACTCTCTGATAGGGGGATGGGCTGCAGCTCTACTCTCTGATAGAGGGATGGGCTGGAGCTCTACTCTCTGATAGAGGGATGGGCTGGAGCTCTACTCTCTGATAGAGGGATGGGCTGCAGCTCTACTCTCTGATAGAGGGATGGGCTGGAGCTCTACTCTCTGATAGGGGGAAGGGCTGCAGCTCTACTCTCTGATAGAGGGATGGGCTGGAGCTCTACTCTCTGATAGAGGGATGGGCTGCAGCTCTACTCTCTGATAGAGGGATGGGCTGCAGCTCTACTCTGATAGAGGGATGGGCTGGAGCTCTACTCTTATAGAGGAATGGGCTGCAGCTCTACTCTCTGATAGAGGGATGGGCTGCAGCTCTACTCTGATAGAGGGATGGGCTCGAGCTCTACTCTTTGATAGAGGGATGGGTCCGAGCTCTACTCTGATAGAGGAAATGGCTGCAGCTCTACTCTGATAGAGGGTTAGGCTGCAGCTCTACTCTCTGAGAGGAGGGGTTGGAGCTCTATGATAGAGGGATGTGCTGGAGCTCTACTCTCTGATAGGGGGAAGGGCTGCAGCTCTACTCTCTGACAGAGGGGTGGGCTGCAGCTCTATCTCTGATAGAGGGATGGGCTGCAGCTCTACTCTCTGACAGGGAGGCTGGAGCTCTCTCTCTGATAGAGGGATGGGCTGGAGCTCTACTCTCTTATAGAGGGATGGGCTGCAGCTCTACTCTCTGTTAGAGGGATGGGCTGGAGCTCTACTCTCTGATAGAGGGATGGGCTGGAGCTCTACTCTCTGATAGAGGGATGGGCTGGAGCTCTACTCTCTGATAGAGGGATGGGCTGCTACTCTACTCTCTGATAGAGGGATGGGCTGCTGCGCTACTCTCTGATAGAGGGATGGGCTGGCTGCTACTACTCTGATAGAGGGATGGGCTGGAGCTCTACTCTCTGATAGAGGGATGGGCTGGAGCTCTACTCTCTTATAGAGGGATGGGCTGGCTGCAGCTCTACTCTCTGTTAGAGGGATGGGCTGGAGCTCTACTCTGATAGAGGGATGGGCTGGAGCTCTACTCTCTGATAGAGGGATGGGCTGGAGCTCTACTCTCTGATAGAGGGATGGGCTGCTACTCTACTCTCTGATAGAGGGATGGGCTGCAGTTCTACTCTCTGATAGAGGGGTGGGCTGCAGCTCTGTCTGCAGGGAAGGGAAGGGTGGGCTTGAGCTGTACTCTGTGATAGAGGGGGGCTGCAGCTCTCTACTCTGAAAGAGGGATGGGCTGGAGCTCTACTCTTGATAGAGGGATGGGCTGCTGCAGCTCTACTCTCTGATAGAGGGATGGGATGGAGCTCTACTCTCTGATAGAGGGATTGGCTGGAGCTCTACTCTCTGATAGAGGGAAGGCTGCAGCTCTACTCTCTGATAGAGGGAGGGGCTTGGAGCTCAATGATAGAGGGATGGGCTGGAGCTCTACTCTCTGATAGAGGGATGGGCTGCAGCTCTACTCTCTGATAGAGGGATGGGCTGCAGCTCTACTCTCTGATAGAGGGATGGGCTGCAGCTCTACTCTCTGATAGAGGGATGGGCTGGAGCTCTACTCTCTGATAGAGGGATGGGCTGGAGCTCTACTCTCTGATAGAGGGATGGGCTGCAGCTCTACTCTCTGATAGAGGGATGGGCTGGAGCTCTACTCTCTGATAGAGGGATGGGCTGGAGCTACTCTCTGATAGAGGGATGGGCTGCTGCTCTACTCTCTGATAGAGGGATGGGCTGCTGCTCTACTCTCTGATAGAGGGATGGGCTGCTACTCTACTCTTGATAGAGGGATGGGCTGCAGCTCTACTCTCTGATAGAGGGATGGGCTGCAGCTCTACTCTGCAGAGGAAGGGAAGGGGTGGGCTGAGCTCTACTCTGTGATAGAGGGTGGGCTGCAGCTCTACTCTGATAGAGGGATGGGCTGGAGCTCTACTCTTTGAAAGAGGGATGGGCTGCAGCTCTACTCTTTGATAGAGGGAGGGGTTGGAGCTCTACTCTCTGATAGAGGGATGGGCTGGAGCTCTACTCTCTGTTAGAGGGATAGGCCGCAGCTCTACTCTCTGATAGAGGGAGGGGTTGGAGCTCTATGATAGAGGGAGGGTTGGAGCTCAATGATAGAGGGATGGGCGGCTGCATTTCTACTCTCTGATAGAGGGATGGGCTGGAGCTCTACTCTCTGATAGAGGGATGGGCTGGAGCTCTACTCTCTGATAGGGGGATGGGCTGCAGCTCTACTCTCTGATAGAGGGATGGGCTGGAGCTCTATCTGATAGAGGGATGGGCTGGAGCTCTACTCTCTGAAGAGGGATGGGCTGCAGCTCTACTCTCTGATAGAGGGATGGGCTGCAGCTCTACTCTCTGATAGAGGGATGGGCTGGAGCTCTACTCTCTGATAGAGGGATGGGTTGCAGCTCTACTCTCTGATAGAGGGATGGGCTGGAGCTCTACTCTCTGATAGGGGAGGGCTGCAGCTCTACTCTCTGATAGAGGGATGGCTGCAGCTCTACTCTCTGATAGAGGGATGGGCTGCAGCTCTACTCTCTGACAGAGGGAGGGCTGCAGCTCTACTCTCTGATAGAGGGAGGGGCTGGAGCTCTATGATAGAGGGAGGGGTTGGAGCTCAATGATAGAGGGATGGGCTGGCTGTACTCTCTGATAGAGGGATGGGCTGGAGCTCTACTCTCTGATAGAGGGATGGGCTGCAGCTCTACTCTCTGATAGAGGGATGGGCTGCAGCTCTACTCTGATAGAGGGATGGGCTGCAGCTCTACTCTCTGACAGAGGGATGGGATGGAGCTCTACTCTCTGACAGAGGGATGGCCTGCAGCTCTACTCTCTGATAGAGGGATGTGCTGGAGCTCTACTCTCTGATAGAGGGATGGGCTGGAGCTCTACTCTCTGATAGGGGGAGGGGCTGCAGCTCTACTCTCTGATAGAGGGATGGGCTGGAGTTCTACTCTCTAATAGAGGGATGGGCTGCAGCTCTACTCTCTGATAGAGGTATGGGCTGCAGCTCTACTCTGATAGAGGGAGGGGTTGGAGCTCAATGATAGAGGGATGGGCTGGATCTCTACTCTCTGATAGAGGGATGGGATGGAGCTCTACTCTCTGATAGAGGGATGGGCTGGAGCACTACTCTCTGATAGGGGGAGGGCTGCAACTCTACTCTCTGATAGAGGGAGGGGTTGGAGCTCAATGATAGAGGGATGGGCTGGAGCTCTACTCTCTGACAGAGGGATGGGCTGCAGCTCTACTCTCTGACAGAGGGATGGGCTGCAGCTCTACTCTCTGATAGAGGGATGGGTTGGAGCTCTCTCTCTGATAGAGGGATGGGTGGGCTCTACTCTCTGATAGAGGGATGGGCTGGAGCTCTACTCTCTGATAGGGGAGGGCTGCAGCTCTACTCTCTGATAGAGGGATGGGCTGCAGCTCTACTCTCTGATAGAGGGATGGGCTGCAGCTCTACTCTCTGATAGAGGGATGGGCTGCAGCTCTACTCTCTGATAGAGGGAGGGGTTGGAGCTCTATGATAGAGGGAGGGGTTGGAGCTCTATGATGAGGGATGGGATGGGCTGCGCTCTACTCTCTGATAGAGGGATGGGCTGGAGTCTACTCTCTGATAGAGGGATGGGCTGCAGCTCTACTCTGATAGAGGGATGGGCTGCAGCTCTACTCTGATAGAGGGATGGGCTGCAGCTCTACTCTCTGATAGAGGGATGGGGATGGAGCTCTACTCTTGATAGAGGGATGGCTGCAGCTCTACTCTCTGATAGAGGATGGGCTGAGCTCTACTCTCTGATAGAGGGAAGGGCTGCAGCTCTACTCTCTGATAGAGGGATGGGCTGGAGATCTACTCTCTGATAGAGGGATGGGCTGGAGCTCTACTCTCTGATAGAGGGATGGGTTGAGCTCTACTCTCTGATAGAGGGATGGGCTGGAGCTCTACTCTCTGATAGGGGGAAGGGCTGCAGCTCTACTCTCTGATAGAGGGATGGGCTGGAGCTCTACTCTCTGATAGAGGGATGGGCTGCAGCTCTACTCTCTGATAGAGGGATGGGCTGCAGCTCTACTCTGATAGAGGGATGGCTGGAGCTCTACTCTTATAGAGGGATGGGCTGCAGCTCTACTCTCTGACAGAGGGATGGGCTGCAGCTCTACTCTCATGATAGAGGGATGGGTCCGAGCTCTACTCTTTGATAGAGGGATGGGTCCGAGCTCTACTCTGATAGAGGAATGGCTGCAGCTCTACTCTCTGACAGAGGGATAGGCTGCAGCTCTACTCTCTGATAGAGGGGGGGTTGAGCTCTATGATAGAGGGATGTGCTGGAGCTCTACTCTCTGATAGGGGGAAGGGCTGCAGCTCTACTCTCTGACAGAGGGGTGGGCTGCAGCTCTATTCTCTGATAGAGGGATGGGCTGCAGCTCTACTCTCTGATAGAGGGGGCTGGAGCTCTACTCTCTGATAGAGGGATGGGCTGGAGCTCTACTCTCTTATAGAGGGATGGGCTGCAGCTCTACTCTCTGTTAGAGGGATGGGCTGGAGCTCTACTCTCTGATAGAGGGATGGGCTGGAGCTCTACTCTCTGATAGAGGGATGGGCTGGAGCTCTACTCTCTGATAGAGGGATGGGCTGCTACTCTACTCTCTGATAAAGGGATGGGCTGCTGCGCTACTCTCTGATAGAGGGATGGGCTGCTACTCTACTCTCTGATAGAGGGATGGGCTGGAGCTCTACTCTCTGATAGAGGGATGGGCTGGAGCTCTACTCTCTTATAGAGGGATGGGCTGCAGCTCTACTCTCTGTAGAGATAGGGATGGGCTGGAGCTCTACTCTCTGATAGAGGGATGGGCTGGAGCTCTACTCTCTGATAGAGGGATGGGCTGAGCTTACTCTCTGATAGAGGGATGGGTGCTACTCTACTCTCTGATAGAGGGATGGGCTGCAGTTCTACTCTCTGATAGAGGGTTGGGCTGCAGCTCTGTCTGCAGGGAAGGGAAGGGTTGGGCTTGAGCTGTACTCTGTGATAGAGGGGTGGGCTGCAGCTCTACTCTGAAAGAGGGATGGGCTGGAGCTCTACTCTTTGATAGAGGGATGGGCTGCAGCTCTACTCTCTGATAGAGGGATGGGTGGAGCTCTACTCTCTGATAGAGGGATTGGCTGGAGCACTACTCTCTGATTGGGGGAAGGGCTGCAGCTCTACTCTCTGATAGAGGGAGGGGTTGGAGCTCAATGATAGAGGGATGGGCTGGAGCTCTACTCTCTGACAGAGGGATGGGCTGCAGCTCTACTCTCTGACAGAGGGATGGGCTGCAGCTCTACTCTCTGATAGAGGAAGGGCTGCTGCTCTACTCTCTGATAGAGGGATGGGCTGGAGCTCTACTCTCTGATAGAGGGATGGGCTGGAGCTCGACTCTCTGATAGAGGGATGGGCTGCTGAGCTACTCTGATAGAGGGATGGGCTGGAGCTCTACTCTCTGATAGAGGGAGGGCTGGAGCTCTACTCTCTGATAGAGGGATGGGCTGCTGCTCTACTCTCTGATAGAGGGATGGGCTGCTGCGCTACTCTCTGATAGAGGGATGGGCTGCTACTCTACTCTCTGATAGAGGGATGGGCTGCAGTTCTACTCTCTGATAGGGTGGGCTGCAGCTCTGTTGCAGGGAAGGGAAGGGTTGGGCTTGAGCTGTACTCTGTGATAGAGGGGTGGGCTGCAGCTCTACTCTGATAGAGGGATGGGCTGGAGCTCTACTCTTTGAAAGAGGGATGGGCTGCAGCTCTACTCTTTGATAGAGGGAGGGGTTGGAGCTCTACTCTCTGATAGAGGGATGGGCTGGAGCTCTACTCTCTGTTAGAGGGATAGGCCGCAGCTCTACTCTTTGATAGAGGGAGGGGTTGGAGCTCGATGATAGAGGGAGGGGTTGGAGCTCAATGATAGAGGGATGGGCTGC
Source organism: Oncorhynchus kisutch (assembly GCF_002021735.2). Classification (NCBI taxonomy): domain Eukaryota; kingdom Metazoa; phylum Chordata; class Actinopteri; order Salmoniformes; family Salmonidae; genus Oncorhynchus; species Oncorhynchus kisutch. The sequence goes on from NW_022263734.1 coordinate 43,250, forward strand.
ATTTCTACTCTCTGATAGAGGGATGGGATGGAGCTCTACTCTCTGATAGAGGGATTGGCTGGAGCACTACTCTCTGATAGGGGGAAGGGCTGCAGCTCTACTCTCTGATAGAGGGAGGGGTTGGAGCTCAATGATAGAGGGATGGGCTGGAGCTCTACTCTCTGACAGAGGGATGGGCTGCAGCTCTACTCTCTGATAGAGGGATGGGCTGCAGCTCTACTCTCTGATAGAGGGATGGGCTGGAGCTCGACTCTCTGATAGAGGGATGGGTTGCTGCTCTACTCTCTGATAGAGGGATGGGCTGGAGCTCTACTCTCTGATAGGGGGAAGGGCTGCAGCTCTACTCTCTGATAGAGGGATGGGCTGCAGCTCTACTCTCTGATAGAGGGATGGGCTGCAGCTCTACTCTCTGACAGAGGGATAGGCTGCAGCTCTACCCTCTGATAGAGGGAGGGGTTGGAGCTCTATGATAGAGGGAGGGGTTGGAGCTCAATGATAGAGGGATGGGCTGGGCTGTAGTCTCTGATAGAGGGATGGGCTGGAGTTCTACTCTCTGATAGAGGGATGGGCTGCAGCTCTACTCTCTGATAGAGGGATGGGCTGCAGCTCTACTCTGATAGAGGGATGGGCTGCAGCTCTACTCTCTGACAGAGGGATGGGATGGAGCTCTACTCTCTGACAGAGGGATGGCCTGCAGCTCTACTCTGATAGAGGGATGGGCTGGAGCTCTACTCTCTGATAGAGGGATGGGCTGGCTGGAGCTTACTCTCTGATAGGGGGAAGGGGCTGCAGCTACTCTCTGATGAGGGATGGGTGGTTCTACTCTCTGATAGAGGGATGGGCTGCAGCTCTACTCTCTGATAGAGTAGGGCTGCAGCTCTACTCTGATAGAGGGAGGGGTTGGAGCTCAATGATAGAGGGATGGGCTGGAGCTCTACTCTCTGATAGAGGGATGGAGGAGCTCTACTCTCTGATAGAGGGATGGGGGGAGCTCTACTCTCTGATAGAGGATGGGTTGTGCTCTACTCTCTGATAGAGGGATGGGCTGGAGCTCTACTCTTGATAGGGGGAGGGGCTGCAGCTCTACTCTCTGATAGAGGGATGGGCTGGAGTTTACTCTCTGATAGAGGGATGGGCTGAGCTCTACTCTCTGATAGAGGGATGGGCTGGAGCTCTACTCTTATAGAGGAATGGGCTGGAGCTCTACTCTCTGATAGAGGGATGGG
>NW_022263735.1:0-44443 GCF_002021735.2 Oncorhynchus kisutch
TCTTATAGAATATTGGCTTAATGTTCCACTAAGGCCCAAGAGGGAACAGGTTACTGGTTATGATGACATCACTGGTGAGAAGTCAGTGATACAAATATAGTCAGTTGGTTTATATGTCAGTCTCTCTCTCCCTCCTCCCTCGTCTCCTTCTACCACCCAGTCTGTCAATAAGTCCTATCTCTCTCTCTCTCTCTCTCCTCCTCCCTTGTCCTCTTCTACCAACCCAGTCTGTCAATAAGTCCTATCTCTCTCATCGCTCTCTCCCTTCTCCCTTGTCTCCTTCTACCAACCCAGTCTGTCAATAATTCCTATCTCTCTCATCGCTCTCTCCCTCCTCCCTTGTCTCCTTCTACCAACCCAGTCTGTCAATAAGTCCTATCTCTCTCTCATCTCTCTCCCCCTCCTTGTCTCATTCTACCAACCCAGTCTGTCAATAAGTCCTATCTCTCTCTCTCTCTCTCTCTCCCCTCTCTCTCCCTCCTCCCCTGTCTCATTCTACCAACCCAGTCTGTCAATAAGTCCTATCTCTCTGTCTCTCTCCCCTCTCTCTCCCCCTCCTTGTCTCATTCTACCAACCCAGTCTGTCAATAAGTCCTAGCTCTCTCTCATCTCTCTCTCCCCTCTCTCTCCCCCTCCCGGTCTCCTTCTACCAACCCAGTCTGTCAGTGAGTGAGTGTCACGTTTGTTGTATACATAATGAGTGGACCAAGGCGCAGCGTGAGTAGAGTTCCACATATTTATTGAAGTGAACCTTCAAAAAACAACAAAGAATAAATGAATGTGAAGTTCGTAGCGCACAGAGCACTGAACCAAAACGGAAACAATATCCCACAAACACAGGTGGGACCCCACTAAGGATCATCCCCAATTAGAGGCAACGATCATCAGCTGCCTCCAATTGGGAACCATACTCACACCAACATAGAAATTCAAGACTAGAACATCCCCCAAGTCAAGCTCTGACCTTTTGCACCATAGAGAACCCTGGGGGCAGCTGATGGTCAGAACCCTGGGGGCAGCTGATGGTCAGCTGATGGTCAGAACCCTATGGTCAGGGCGTGACATCCCCCCCCTCCGCCAAAGTTACAAACTCCGACAGCAAAACCTGAACCTGGATGGGGAGTGTTTGTGGTGGGCAACTAGCTTCGGGGGCGGCCCTGTTGAGGGACGAAGCACCCGCTCAGACCGCAGATCCGGCCATGAAGCTGGGCTGAAAGCCGTGCTCGGACTGGGCACCGGCGCAGAGGAAGACTCCGGCCGTGGCACCAGCACAGGAAGCTCCGGGCCGTGGACCATCGCTGGAGGCTCTGGACCGTTGACCATCGCTGGAGGCTCTGGACCGTTGACCATCGCTGGAGGCTCTGGACCGTTGACCGTCGCTGGAGGCTCTGGAATGTTGAACGTCGCTGAAGGCTCTGGACCGTTGACCATCGCTGGAGGCTCTGGACTGTAAACCGTCGCTGGAGGCTCTGGAATGTACCCTCGCACTGGTAGACGAGTGCGTGGAGCCGGCACAGGTGGCACCGGACTGATGACATGCTCTTCAGGGCGGTGCGTTGCAAAATACACCTAACCGACATCTCTCTCCGATCTCCCTCCTCCAACAGCTCCATTGCCTCTCCTCGGCTCTACCGACAACCCCTTCTCCTATACTCACTCTACCGACAACCCCTTCTCCTATACTCACTCTACCGACAGCCCCTTCTCCTATACTCACTCTACCGACAGCCCCTTCTCCTATACTCACTCTACCGACAGCCCCTTCTCCTATACTCACTCTACCGACAGCCCCTTCTCCTATACTCACTCTACCGACAGCCCCTTCTCCTATACTCACTCTACCGACAGCCCCTTCTATACTCACTCTACCGACAGCCCCTTCTCCTATACTCACTCTACCGACATCCCCTTCTCCTATACTCACTCTCCCGACAGCCCCTTCTCCTATACTCACTCTACCAACAGCCCCTTGTGCCCCCCCCACCAAAAACTCTCTCCTCCCCCGTCTCATTCTACCAACCCAGTCTGTCAATAAGTCCTATCTCTCGCTCATCTCTCTCTCCCTCCTCCCGTCTCCTTCTACCAACCCAGTCTGTCAGTAAGTGTCCCTGAACAAAGGGGGGAGGGGTCAAAATCAAAAGTAACAGGCAGTATCAGGTGTGGCCACCAGCTGCATTAAGTACTGCAGTGCATCTACCCCTCACGGACTGCACCAGATTTCCCAGTTCTTGCTGTGAGATGTTACCCCACTCTTCCACCAAGGCACCTGCAAGTTCCCAGACATTTCAGTTCCCAGACATGTCCTAGCCCTCACCCTCCGATCCAACAGGTTTCAGACGTGCTCAATGGGATTGAGATCCGGACTCGTCGCTGGCCATGGCAGAACACTGATATTCCTGTTTTGCTGGAAATCACGCACAGAACGAGCAGTATGGCTGGTGCCATTGTCATGCTGGAGGGTCATGTCAGGATGAGCCTGCAGGAAGGGTACCACATGAGGGAGGAGGATGTCTTCCCTGTAACGCACAGCGTTGAGACAGCCTGCAATTACAACACGCTCAGTCCGATGATGCTGTGACACACCGCCCCCAGACCATGACGGACCCTCCACCTCCAATCGATCCCGCTCCAGAGTACAGGCCTCGGTGTAATGCTCATTCCTTCCTCACCCCTAGTGAGACAAAACCGTGACTCATCAGTGAAGAGCACTTTTGCCAGTCCTGTCTGGTCCAGCGACGGTGGGTTTGTGCCCATAGGCGACGTTGTTGCCAGTGATGTCTGGTGAGGACCTGCGTTACAACAGGCCTACAAGCCCTCAGTCCAGCCTCTCTCAGCCTATTGCGGACAGTCTGAGCACTGATGGAGGGATTGTGCATTCCTGGTGTAACTCGGGCAGTTGTTGTTGCCATTCTGTACCTGTCCCATAGGTGTGATGTTTGGATGTACCGATCCTGTGCAGGTGTTGTTACACGTGGTCTGCCACTGCGAGGACGATCAGCTGTCCGTCCTTTCTCCCTGTAGCGCTGCCTTAGGCATCTCACAGTACGGACATTGCAATTTATTGCCCTGGCCACATCTGCAGTCCTCATGCCTCCTTGCAGTATGCCTAAGGCACGTTCACGCACATGAACAGGGACCCTGGGCATCTTTCTTTTGGTGTTTTTCAGTCAGTTGAAAAGCCTCTTTAGTGTCCTAAGTTTTCATAACTGTGACCTTAATTGCCTACCATCTGTAAGCTGTTAGTGTCTTAACGACCGTTCCTCAGGTGCATCTTCATTCATTGTTTATGGGTCACTGAACAAGCATGGGAAACGCTTACACCCTTCACAATGAAGATCTGTGTAGTTATTTGGATTTTTACAAATTATCTTTGAAAGACAGGGTCCTGAAAAAGGGACATTTATTTCTTTGCTGAGTTTCTCTCATCTCTCTTCCTCCTCCCGTGTCTCCTTCTCCCAACCCAGTCTGTCATTATGTCCTCTCTCTCTCTCATCCTCCTCCCATGTCTCCTTCTCCCAACCCAGTCTGACAGTATGTCCTCTCTCTCTCTCTCCTCCCATGTCTCCTTCTCCCAACCCAGTCTGACAGTATGTCCTCTCTCTCTCTCTCCTCCCGTGTCTCCTTCTCCCAACCCAGTCTGTCAGTATGTCCTCTCTCTCTCCTCCCGTGTCTCCTTCTCCCAACCCAGTCTGTCAGTATGTCCTCTATCTCTCTCTCTCCTCCCGTGTCTCCTTCTCCCAACCCAGTCTGTCATTATGTCCTCTCTCTCTCTCATCCTCCTCCCATGTCTCCTTCTCCCAACCCAGTCTGACAGTATGTCCTCTCTCTCTCTCTCCTCCCGTGTCTCCTTCTCCCAACCCAGTCTGTCAGTATGTCCTCTCTCTGTCCTCCCGTGTCTCCTTCTCCCAACACAGTCTGTCAGTATGTCCTCTCTCTCTCCTCCCGTGTCTCCTTCTCCCAACCCAGTCTGTCAGTATGTCCTCTCCCCCCCCCCCCCCCCTCTCTCTCTCTCTCTCTCCTCTCCCTCCCCCTCCTGAGAAATACTGCTAGGCTATATGACTTCTATCTCATTACTTCCTTAATTATATGTGACCCACTTTTAAGCAGACAAGATCAGTGGTTAAACCCACCTACCTACAGGAAACACTGACATGAGAAAAACTCCACAGGAAACTGCTGGCAGAGCAGCAAAGTTACACATAGTGTGTCCTATAATATCACCTCTAACTTTCTACTGCTTGAGTTCACCTCTTATAGAATATTGGCTTAATGTTCCAGCACCTAAATATAAACAGTACCAGCACCCAAAATGAGTACTGATGAGGTCTCATGTTAGAGCAGGAGAAGGGGGGGGGGGGGTGTAGAAGCTGAGAGGAGATGGGGGAGAAGAGGAGAGGAGAGGGGGGAGAAGAGGAGAGGAGAGGAGAGGAGAGGAGGGAGAAGATGAGAGGAGCGGGGGAGAAGAGGAGAGGAGAGGGGGGAGAAGAGGAGAGGGGGGAGAAGAGGAGAGGAGAGGAGAGGAGAGGAGAGGAGAGGAGAGGAGAGGAGAGGAGAGGAGAGGAGAGGAGAGGAGAGGAGAGGAGAGGAGAGGAGAGGAGGGAGAAGAGGAGAGGAGAGGAGGGAGAAGAGGAGAGGAGAGGAGGGAGAAGATGAGAGGAGCGGGGGAGAAGAGGAGAGGAGAGGGGGGAGAAGAGGAGAGAAGGGAGAAGAGGAGAGGAGAGAAGTGAGAGGGGAGAAGAGGAGAGGAGAGAAGGGAGAAGAGGAGAGGAGAGGGGGAGAAGAGGAGAGGAGAGAAGAGGAAGGCCTGCCTGCCTGTAGTATATACACAAAATCAACAAAAGTATGTGGACACCTGCTCGTCAAACATCTCAATCCAAAATCATGGGCATTTGCATGGATTTAGTCCACCCCATTTGCTGCTATAACAGCCTCCACTCTTCTGGGAAGGCTTTCTTCTAGATGATGGAACATTGCTGCGAGGACTTGCTTCCATTCCAAGAGCATTAGTGAGGTCGGGCGATGAGGCCTGTCAGTCAGCGTTCCAATTCATCCCAAAGGTGTTTGACGTTTTTAATGTCAGGGCTTTGTGAAGTTCTTCCACACCAATCTCAACTAACCATTCATGTATGGATCTCACTTTGTGTACAGGGGCATTGTCATGCTGAAACAGGAAAGGGCCTTCCCCAAACTGTTGCCACAAAGTTGGAAGCACAGATTCCTCTAGAATGTCATTCTATGCTGTAGCATTAAGATTTCTCTTAACTGGAACTAAAAGGCCCGAACCATGAAAAACAGCCCCAGACCATTATTCCTCCTCCACCAAACTTTACAGTTGTTACTATGCATTAGGGCAGGTAGCGTTCTCCTGGCATCCTCCAAACCCAGATTAGTGCGTTGGATTGCTAGAAGGTGAAGATGATTCATTACTCCAGAGAATACGTTTCCACTGCTCCAGAGTCCAGTGGCTGTGAGTTTTACACCACTCAAGCCGACGCTTGACATTGCCCATATTGATCTTAGGTTTGTATGCAGCTGCTCGGTCTATGGAGATTGCATGGCTGTGTGCTTAATTTTAAACACCTGTCAGCAACTGGTGTGGCTGAAATGGCCCAATCTACTAATTTGAAGGGGTGTCCACATACTATTGTATATATAGTGTATGCACCCAGCTGTCTGGTCCAGGAGAATATCGCCTGTGATGCTGTCTGGTCCAGGAGAATACCACCTGTGATGCTGTTTGGTCCAGAAGAATATCACCTGTGATGCTGTCTGGTCCAGGAGAATACCACCTGTGATGCTGTCTGGTCCAGGAGAATACCACCTGTGATGCTGTTTGGTCCAGGAGAATACCATATATAGGCTATAGGGTGGCAGGGTAGCCTAGTGGTTAGAATGTTATGTAAGGATCAGACTGTATAGGCTATATTACATGTATATAGTGTATTATTGGGGCAGCAGCCTAGTGGTTAGAATGTTATGTAAGGGTCAGACTGTATAGGCTATATTACATGTATATAGTGTATTATTGGGGCAGCAGCCTAGTGGTTAGAATGTTATGTAAGGATCAGACTGTATAGGCTATATGGGTGGGTTCCACATCCCGCGCCGGAGCCGCCACCATGGACAGACGCCCACCCGGACCCTCCCTATTGTTTTGAGGTGCGTTCGGGAGTCCGCACCTTAGGGGGGAGGTTCTGTCACGCCCTGGTCTAAGTATTTTGTGTTTTTCTTCATGTATTGGGTCAGGCCAGGGTGTGGCATGGAGTTTTTGTATTGTGGTGTGTTTTGTCTTGGGGTTTTGGTGTGTATGTATTTGGGATTGTAGCTAGTGGGGTTATCTAGCAAGGTCTATGGCTGTCTGGAGTGGTTCTCAATTAGAGGCAGGTGCTTATCGTTGTCTCTGATTGGGAACCATATTTAGGCAGCCATGTTCTTTGAGTTTGTCGTGGGTGATTGTCCTATTTGTCTTGATGTCCTTGTTTATGTTAGTTGACACAAGTATAGGCTGTTTTCGGTTTTCGTTTCGTTTATTGTTTTTGTAGTGTTCATGTTTAGTCGTGTTTTACGTTTGTTTAAATAAACATGGATCGCAATCGACACGCTGCAGTTTGGTCCGACTCTCCTTCACCACACTTAGAAAACCGTAACAGTATATAGTGTATTATTGGGTATTATCTAGTTGAATTCACAGGTTCTGGTTTGGTGAAATAGTTGATTCAATATTTCCCACAACAGTCAATGTGTCTAAACTGCAAGAACTTTGAAATTAAGTTGTTTTCAAGTCATTATTAACAACAACCTGAAAATAAACATTTAAAACCAAACGTATATTGGACGTTGGGTATCGTCTTCTTTTCAACGTCTTTTCAATGACATTTAGCTGGTGGTTCAGCCCAATGTCAAAACACAGTTTTAATGTGTCCAAATCAATAACCAATATGCAGAAACCATTTGTGATACTGAAAACCTAAACATAAAATGTACCATCTGCACAAACATCTGCAACAATAATCACATTACTTAAACAAGCACCTTTTAAAATGCAGGAGCACTTTACCAGGATGTCTTGCTCCCAGACAGACTAAACAACTTTTTTGCCCGCTTTGAGGACAATACAGTGCCACTGACACGGCCTGCAACGAAAACATGCGGTCTCTCCTTCACTGCAGCCGAAGTGAGTAAGACATTTAGACGTGTTAACCCTCGCAAGGCTGCAGGCCCAGACGGCATCCCCAGCCGCGCCCTCAGAGCATGCGCAGACCAGCTGGCCGGTGTGTTTACGGACATATTCAATCAATCCCTATACCAGTCTGCTGTTCCCACATGCTTCAAGAGGGCCACCATTGTTCCTGTTCCCAAGAAAGCTAAGGTAACTGAGCTAAACGACTACCGCCCCGTAGCACTCACATCCGTCATCATGAAGTGCTTTGAGAGACTAGTCAAGGACCATATCACCTCCACCCTACCTGACACCCTTGACCCACTCCAATTTGCTTACCGCCCAAATAGGTCCACAGATGATGCAATCTCAACCACACTGCACACCGCCCTAACCCATCTGGACAAGAGGAATACCTAAGTGAGAATGCTGTTCATCGACTACAGCTCGGCATTCAACACCATAGCACCCTCCAAGCTCGTCATCAAGCTCGAGACCCTGGGTCTCGACCCCGCCCTGTGCAACTGGGTACTGAACTTCCTGACGGGCTGCCCCCAGGTGGTGAGGGTAGGCAACAACATCTCCTCCCCGCTGATCCTAAACACTGGGGCCCCACAAGGGTGCGTTCTGAGCCCTCTCCTGTACTCCCTCACACTCAATAACCTCACACTCAACGTCAACAAAACTAAGGAGATGATTGTGGACTTCAGGAAACAGCAGAGGGAACACCCCCCCATCCACATCGATGGAACAGTAGTGGAGAGGGTAGCAAGTTTTAAGTTCCTCGGCATACACATCACAGACAAACTGAATTGGTCCACTCACACAGACAGCATCGTGAGGAAGGCGCAGCAGCGCCTCTTCAACCTCAGGAGGCTGAAGAAATTCGGCTTGTCACCAAAAGCACTCACAAACTTCTACAGATGCACAATCGAGAGCATCCTGGCGGGCTGTATCACCGCCTGGTATGGCAACTGCACCACCCTCAACCGTAAGGCTCTCCAGAGGGTAGTGAGGTCTGCACAACGCATCACCGGGGGCAAACTACCTGCCCTCCAGGACACCTACACCACCCGATGCTACAGGAAGGCCATAAAGATCATCAAGGACATCAACCACCCGAGCCACTGCCTGTTCACCCCGCTGTCATCCAGAAGGCGAGGTCAGTACAGGTGCATCAAAGCTGGGACCGAGAGACTGAAAAACAGCTTCTATCTCAAGGCCATCAGACTGTTAAACAGCCACCACTAACATTGAGTGGCTACTGCCAACACACTGTCAATGACACTGACTCTACTCCAGCCACTTTAATCATGGGAATTGATGGGAAATGATGTAAATATATCACTAGCCACTTTAAACAATGCTACCTTATATAATGTTACTTACCCTACATTATTCATCTCATATGCATACGTAGATACTGTACTCTATATCATCGACTGCATCCTTATGTAATACATGTATCACTAGCCACTTTAACTACGCCACTTGGTTTACATACTCATCTCATATGTATATACTGTACTCGATATCATCTACTGTATCTTGCCTATGCTGCTCTGTACCATCACTCATTCATATATCTTTATGTACATATTCTTTATCCCCTTACACTGTGTATAAGACAGTAGTTTTTTTGGAATTGTTAGTTAGATTACTTGTTCGTTATTACTGCATTGTCGGAACTAGAAGCACAAGCATTTCGCTACACTCGCATTAACATCTGCTAACCATGTGTATGTGACAAATAACATTTGATTTGATTGATTTGATCTGTTCTGACAAGTAGCAATAAATCACTGATATCAATTAGGGGGGAAATCAGGTTGTTGGTGCTGTTGAAACTAACACGACTAAAAAACACATGGAAATGGGAGATATATTTTACCTCCCTGGTTAGAGGACAACCTGCAGAAGACAGTCAGCTACATTTTGGAGAGATGCATTTACATTTAGAGGTCATTAAACAAAGGAACACAACACTTATTTTTCATCCCTCATCGATATCATGTTGAAATCATTTGTGTGAGAGTCTGGAGATGAGGTTGTCCTGTTAAAACTAACAGCTCAAAAACCACATGGAATCTGTGAATAATGTGCACATCACTGGTTAGAGGACAACTTGTAGAAAACATCTAGCTACATTTTGATTCCAGTGGGTCACCAATGCTGTAAGTGTAACACACCTCTTTTTGTGTGAGTCACTTTCTGTTATATCATATAAATATCACTCTTTCAATTCAGAGCCTGGATTTTCCCCCTGAGGCTAATATCCATATCATGCAGAAATCAATTGAACAGGGGGAAAACGTTTAGTGTTCTACATTGTGACATCATTAAACTACTCCTACTACAATGTTTAAACATTCTACATTGTGACATCATTAAAATACTCCTACTACAATGTTAAAACATTCTACATTGTGACATCATTAAAATACTCCTACTACAATGTTTAAACATTCTACATTGTGACATCATTAAAATACTCCTTCTACAATGTTTAAACATTCTACATTGTGACATCATTAAAATACTCCTACTACAATGTTTAAACATTCTACATTGTGACATCATTAAAATACTCCTACTATGTTTAAACATTCTACATTGTGACATCATTAAAATACTCCTACTATGTTTAAACATTCTACATTGTGACATCATTAAAATACTCCTACTATGTTTAAACATTCTACATTGTGACATCATTAAAATACTCCTACTACTATGTTTAAACATTCTACATTGTGTCATTAATTCATTGATATCATGAAACAACTCCTTCATTAATGTATTTTCTGATGTTTGATCAGAGATCTTTTATCAGAGTATCTCTTGTCACATTGACCACAGCTATAAGGTTTCTCTGCTGTGTGTGTTCTCTGGTGTACAAATCAGATTGCTAGGTATAGTAAAATATAGTAAAACTCTTCCCACATTGACCACAGCTATGAGGTTTCTCTGCTGTGTGTGTTCTCTGGTGTACAAATCAGATTGCTAGGTATAGTAAAATATAGTAAAACTCTTCCCACATTGACCACAGCTATGAGATTTCTCTCCTGTGTGTGTTCTCTGGTGTACAATCAGATGGCTGGATGTAGTAAAACTCTTCCCACATTGTTCACAACTAGAAGGTTTCTCTCCAGTGTGTGTTCTCTGGTGAGATAACAGGCTGCTTGACTGAGTAAAACTCTTCCCACATTGATCACAGCTATAAGGTTTCTCTCCTGTGTGAATTCTCATGTGTACTTTTAGTGAATTTGATCTTAATTAAGTAACTCTTCCCACAGTCAGAGCAGCAGTGAGATTTCTTCCCTGTTGGTCTCCACTGGTGTTTCTTGAGGTGTTCTGATCGGGAGGGACTCTTCTCTGCCTCGTCAGCTTCATGATGTTGTTGAGGCTCCCCAGAGGATCGACGATAGTCACATCTCTCCCCTGTGTGAAATACAAAGTCAGACAGATTGTTAAAGGCCCACAACAGCAGAAATCCACTGTAAAAGGTGATGCCAACAGCGTAGCCATGATGTTGTACAACAATTGACGTCTGTAAAAGAATGTTAAAATTATTTGACAATTGTCTTAAGACAATCAAGTGAGCAATAAGTCATATTGTCTTCCCCTAACAACAACATAGACCTACTGTAGGACCCATAACTTCCCCTAACAACAACATAGACCTACTGTAGGACCCATAACTTCACCTAACAACAACATAGACCTACTGTAGGACCCATAACTTCACCTAACAATAACATAGACCTACTGTAGGACCCATAACTTCCCCTAACAATAACATAGACCTACTGTAGGACCCATAACTTCCCCTAACAACAACATAGACCTACTGTAGGACCCATAACTTCACCTAACAACAACATAGACCTACTGTAGGACCCATAACTTCACCTAACAATAACATAGACCTACTGTAGGACCCATAACTTCCCCTAACAACAACATAGACCTACTGTAGGACCCATAACTTCACCTAACAATAACATAGACCAACTGTAGGACCCATAACTTCCCCTAACAACAAAATAGACCTACTGTAGAACCCATAACTTCACCTAACAATAACATAGACCTACTGTAGGACCCATAACTTCACCTAACAACAACATAGACCTACTGTAGGACCCATAACTTCACCTAACAACAACATAGACCTACTGTAGGACCCATAACTTCACCTAACAATAACATAGACCTACTGTAGGACCCATAACTTCCCCTAACAACAACATAGACCTACTGTAGGACCCATAAATTCACCTAACAATAACATAGACCAACTGTAGGACCCATAACTTCCCCTAACAACAAAATAGACCTACTGTAGAACCCATAACTTCACCTAACAATAACATAGACCTACTGTAGGACCCATAACTTCACCTAACAATAACATAGACATAGGATTATAAATAATTTAATATTTCAGGTGAAACATGGAAACTAAAATGTGTTTGTCATGACATTTCATAACCTGATCACCAGATAATTGTGTGAATAATCCCACTAGGCTCCTCTGTAATGTGTTGTCATTCTAAATGTCCTGAATGAAGGAAAATAGCTCTGTGTGTTGTACAATAGCCTGTCCATTAAGTAACAGTTCTCTACACATGAGCTAAGTATCTCCGTGTCCAAACAGAGTAACGAGACGCTACTGTAAATCAAGCAGACAGTAACATTATAAACGTATTCATAGTGTAGTGAATTCGGGGGGAAGTCCTGAGCTGAACTCAAACCTGGTCCAGTGACTGTCAAGCCAACACTTTAGAAATGTTACGAAAAGATGTCTGAACTTCTTGATGAGGTCGCTAGGTTTTGGGTTGAGGTTGCTACAATAGCTTTCTCTATGAATGTGAGAGTGGTTACATTTCTCCAGCCCCCATCCCACAGCTGTTTACTAAACCAAGTCTCAGGGCAGCCATTTTGTTGCTGTTTAAATCCTAGGTTGTCCCTTTTAAAAAGCCAAATCAATCGATCAACCAATCTGCAGTTCAAACAATAACAAAGATGGCTCTTTCACTCCATAAACTGCATCCTCCTCTCTCTCCGCTTCCTCTTCTTTTACTGTAACATCCTCCTCCTCTTTCACTCTGAACGAGTCTTCCTTTTCTTTCACTGAAACGTCTTTCTCTTCTTCTTTAGCAGGAGGAGAGTAGCTTAGTGAACTCATGGTCGGAGATGTTCGCTAGCTAGCATTAGCAACTAGCCTAGTTCTAAGCTAATTTAGCAAACCAGCTAGCTGACAAACAACGTAAATATATAATTAAATGGGCCAACACGTACATACGACAGAAGTGTGTTTAATACACAGCGACTAATATACACCAAAACAGTGTAAAGAGAGTGAATGTTGTAGCTATGTTTGCTATAAAGCTACCGAAGTGTCTAACTGTTGTTGTTGAAGGAGCGTCCCGTCCACTAGATTATACGTCACACTGGCAGCGTCGCCTGAACCTAAAAGACGCACATCGCCATCTGCTGACTGGAGGGGCAACGCAGTTGAGGAACCAAACGTTTATTTTTCATTTATTTCATTAAAATTGATATATTAATTAAGTCGTTCAAAGAGAAGCATGTGTTGATTGATTCGTTTTTAATGAGTGAGAATTTAAAACAAACTTTAGACCCACTACATATTTACATTGAACCATAGTTCTGACATGGATCATTTTGACCCCAGAGGCATATCTTTTATCACAGCCAAAATGTGGTTTATTCCATTTTTCATGACTTTGCCAATCAACTTGTTCTTAATAAATCTAAATCCTGGTTTAGTGTTTCTGTATCATTATGGACTTTTAACAAACTCAAATCCTTTGGAGTCATTTTGACTCCAGCCAAAAGCACCTTTGATAAATAGGACGTTTATTTCAAATCAGAATCACATTTTATTGGTCACATACACGTGTTTAGCAAATGTTATTGCGGGTGTAGCAAAATGCTTGTGTTTCTAGCTCCGACAGCAGTAATATCTAACGAGTAATATCTAATCATTTCACAACATATACCCAATACACACACATCTAAGTATTTGAATGTAGGTTTCTCTGTAGACAGTGCAGTTCCTGCCAAAGCGGCAGCTACTCTTCCTGGGGTTTATTATGGATCCCCATTAGTTCCTGCCAAGGCAGCAGCTACTCTTCCTGGGGTTTATTATGGATCCCCATTAGTTCCTGCCAAGGCAGCAGCTACTCTTCCTGGGGTTTATTATGGATCCCCATTAGTTCCTGCCAAGGCAGCAGCTACTCTTCCTGGGGTTTATTATGGATCCCCATTAGTTCCTGCCAAGGCAGCAGCTACTCTTCCTGGGGTTTATTATGGATCCCCATTAGTTCCTGCCAAGGCAGCAGCTACTCTTCCTGGGGTTTATTATGGATCCCCATTAGTTCCTGCCAAGGCAGCAGCTACTCTTCCTGGGGTTTAATATGGATCCCCATTAGTTCCTGCCAAGGCAGCAGCTACTCTTCCTGGGGTCCAGCTAAAATAAAGGCATTTGTACCATTTTAAAAACATGACAATAAATTCACAACACACTGGGTCCTCAGTCACCTTGTCCCAGAGAGGTTTACATGGTTATCAAAACATCACACCAGGGTGAGTCTAAACAAAACACAGCCCTGTGGGGAAAATGAATGGAACCATCTCCCTGTTTGACCTCTAGTTGTTATGGATATTATGACTCTACAGAGACACACAGTGGACGTGTCAAAATATGTTCCATTGATAAATCACACTTTATTTAACCTCAATGTCATCTTGTGTTTACATGGCATTGTAGATTGTAGCTGTATATAGGATGTATTCTGGATGTTTTCAGTGTGTTTTTAACCCTTTCAGACAATGGATTAATCACAATTAAAAATAGTGCACTAACATTACACAAAGTGAACTCAAGTCTGACAGCCCAAACAAACACACACATTCTCAGTCAAAAACACAAGTCAGAACACAGCCTCTCGATTCTCTCATGTGTTTTCAGGTTCTCTGACTGGGAAAAGGTCTTTCCACAATGAGAGCAGTGGTATGTCTTCTCCTCCTGTGTATTTGTATGTATTCCTTCATGCTCTTTCAGGTACCTTAACCGGGTAAATCTCTCTCCACACTGGGAGCAGCGGTACATCTTCTTACCTGTGTGTGTCCTCTCATGCTTGTTCAGGTTTCCTACCTGGCCAAAACTCTTTCCACAATGGGAACATTGGAAAAGCTTTTCCCCTGTGTGTCCCCTCTCATGCGTTTGCAGGCTCCCTAACTGGGTAAACGTCATTCCACATTGGGAACAGTGGTAAGGCTTCTCTCCAGTGTGTATTCTCTTATGTGTTCTCAGGCTCCCTAACTGGGTAAACGTCATTCCACACTGGGAGCAGTGATGTCGTCCTGCTGGTTTGGACGTCTCGGGGTCTGGTTTCCCTGAAGGACTCTTCCTGCTGTCAGAAGGAGAGTCTGGTCTCTCTCCTGTCAAAGACAAACAGATGATTTAATTAAACAGAGACCTGAATGAAACCTCCACATGATAAAACTTCCTATGACGTTTAATCTAGACTAGATCCCTCAATCACCTGAAGTCAGTTTTCACAAGTGTTATTAAAGCCACTACAAAATGCAGGTCTCTGTGTGGTTCTTAGTCAGAGAGGCCTATAGAATGGTCTAGAATGTCATTGTATGTTGTAGCGTTTACACCAGTCCAGCCTACGCTTGACACTCTAGCAATGATTAAGTACTTTATGATAACGCGGAAATTAAATAAACGATTTGGTATCATTTTTATTATGGAAGATTGAATAAGTGTGCTTCAAACGGTTTGCTTGTAATGATTTGTAGCCATCGTCTCGACAACCTGTGCATGAGAGTCCATTCAACTCAGTTTCCCTACCTGAAAAAAACGCCATTCCGTAAAGTGTATTCGCGCACGCAAATTCAGGAAGAAACCGAAGAGCAGATGGCCTGACCGCGTTTTGCGACTATCGGCTCACTTGGGCTAGAAATCGCCTCCAGTTTAGTACAGTGGAATTGCAGTATTGAATGAAGGCAAGTCCATTCCGTGAGACATTTAAGTTGTGATTTTGGGTGCAAATCCATTGTTAAAGTTTTGTTGTTGGGCAGCTTCTTGATGCTATTCACATCTAACAGTGTAGCTTTATCAATTCCTACATTAAAAAACGGCATTTAAGCTCAGAACTAGAGTAGAATGCCGTTTTAAAACCACGTATCAGTTCAACAACTATTTTCAAGACAGGACTTACTGGTGTTACTCAGATCTTCTGTCTCCTCCTCTTCTTCCCTCTCCTCCTCCTTCAATATGACAGTTATCTCTCCTTCATTCACTCCAAAAAAAGTATAATCGTTTTCTTCCTCTTCTTTCTGTGTAACAGCCTCACCCTCTACTTCTTCGTTTACTGTGACATCCTCCTCTTCATTCTCCTCTTTCACGACAACGTTCAGCCAAATACCTTCTTTCTCCTTCCAGCAGACCTCTTTTTAGCAGGAGGGCAGCAGCTTGCTGAGCTCATGGTCGGGGATGTTAGCCAGCTAACCTAGCTAGTTAGCGACTAGCCTAGTGATAGGCTCATTTATCAAGCCAGCTACCGTTACCTGACTAAACGGAAATATGACATGAAATGGGGAAACTAGTTAAAAGACAGAATTATGTTCCAAATACAGAAGTGAATATAGACCGAAGCAGTCTGAACAGCTTGAACGTTTCCGCTAGGAAGCTACCGAGGTGGCTGACGAGATGTTGTTGAAGAAGCGTCCCGTCCACTACATTATACGTCACTCTGATAGCATCGCCTGAAAAACGCATATCGCCATCTGTTGACTGGAGTGGTTAACGCAGATAAATGTTTATTTTATTTCCAGACAAAAAGTGCATTTTTACATTTCTTTCATTAAATAATAATATAATAGTCAGACAACTGCAGATTTGTAATAAGTATGAATTTAAAACCTACTTCTACATTCTACCAACCCAGCAGATGTTTCTACTACAGGGAATATTAACCAATGAGGTGGGTCTTTACACATTCTACCAACCCAACAGATGTTTCTACTACAGGGAATATTAACCAATGAGGTGGGTCTTTCCACATTCTACCAACCCAACAGATGTTTCTACTACAGGGAATATTAACCAATGAGGTGGGTCTTTACACATTCTACCAACCCAACAGATGTTTGTACTACAGGGAATATTAACCAATGAGGTGGGTCTTTCCACATTCTACCAACACAACAGATGTTTCTACTATGAACACTTTCAGGTTCATTGAAGTTAAATTCCCAAAAAGCCTAAACAGGTTTGGTCCTTATCAGGTATTGGAGCGTTGAAAGATGATGCACAACAACGGTTTCTTCCACGAAACCACGACTTCAATAACCACCGCGGTCAAAATAACTGTAAAGTTATTCTCCATCGAAACGACTACCGCCACAATCAACCTGTTCGCAATACATGGGTATTGGATCTGACCTCATTGATCTATCAGTAAGCAATGTTTACATGGGTATTGGGATCTGACCTCATTGATCTATCAGTAAGCTATGTTTACATGGGTATTGGATCTAACCTCATTGATCTGTCAGTAAGCTATGTTTACATGGGTATTGGGATCTAACCTCATTGATCTATCAGTAAGCTATGTTTACATGGGTATTGGGATCTGACCTCGTTGATCTGCCAGTAAGCTATGTTTAGCTATGTTTACATGGGTATTGGGATCTAACCTCATTGATCTATCAGTAAGCTATGTTTAGCTATGTTTACATGGGTATTGGGATCTCAGCTATAGTCTAATCCAGCAAAGGAGTCCTACCAGCTAGCAGTGTAACGAACCTTGTAGGAAAGTACTACGTGGCTCTGGTGGAAGATCAGACCTCACCACCATTTGACTGATGTTGGGGGCGTGTCTGAAGACTCCCCGTGGGATTCTTTAAAACCTCTTAAAGAGGCTGCGAATTTTTGCAGCTTTTTGTTAAAAATCGCGCAAAATTTCAGCGTCCTGCTACTCATGCCAGGAATATAGTATATGCATATGATTAGTATGTGTGGATAGAAAACACTCTGAAGTCTCTAAAACTGGTTACATCATGGCTGTGACTATAACAGAACGTGTGTAGGAGGCAAAATCCCAAGGAAAACTGTTCACAAAAAAACACACAAAAAATATCCCTCCGCCAGTCTCTGTATTGTCTATGGCAAGGGAAAATAGATAGCGTCCAGTTTACAATGCCTACAGCTTCCACACGATGTCGCCAGTACTGGCGATTGAGTTGAAGTTTATCCTTGGTGAGATGAGGAATAGGCACTTCCTGTCTTCGGGTACAATTGTGGCTGGTATTGGAGTGGCCATCACAAAGCCCTGACCTCAATCGTATAGAAAATGTGTGGGCAGAACTGAGAAGGCGTGTGCGAGCAAGGAGGCCTACAAACCTGACTCAGTTACACCAGCTCTGTCAGGAGGAATGGGCCAAAATTCACCCAACTTATTGTGGGAAGCTTGTGGAAGGCTACCCGAAACGTTTGACCCAAGTTAAACAATTTAAAGGCAATGCTACCAAATACTAATTGAGTGTATGTAAACTTCTGACCCACTGGGAATTTGATGAAATTAAAGCTGAAATAAATAATTCTCTCTACCAATATTTTGACATTTCACATTCTTAAAATAAAGTGGTGATTCTAACTGACCCAAGACAGGGAATTTTTACTAGGATTAAAAGCCAGGAATTGTGATGAGATTAAATGTATTTGGCTAAGGTGTATGTAAACTTTGGACTTCAACTGTAGGTACCGTTACTGTGTTAAAAACAGGGGCAGTTGTAGGACTGATGTGTGTGGTGTTAAAGGGGAAATCTGACATTTGTTTCTAAACATTGGAGTAAAAAAATAATGCCAGCTTTGTTATTGTTTCAACTGCAGATTGGTTGTTTGTTGTGTTGGTTTTTTTAAAGGGGCAACCTGGGTTTTAAACAGAAACAAAATGGCAGCCCAGAGACCTGAGCTGTGTTGGAATACTCATACTAACTGTACTATTTGTGACGTACATTGAGTTTGTAGTTTGCTTATTGGTCGTAGTATGATATAGTTGGTTTAGCCAAAAGTTCCCTGGTATGCAAGCATTTCTAAACTTTTATTCACTTTTATGGGGTATTGTGATGTCATTATGGGGTACTGTGATGTCATTATGGGGTATTGTGATGTAATTATGGGGTATTGTGATGTCATTATGGGGTATTGTCTGAAGATAGAACATTTAAAAAATGTCATCCATTTTAGAATAGTAGCCAAAGAACATTTTACTGGTTGAAGTTGTTTTTAAATATAAAGTGGTACATTTTCGACAAAAACATAAACGTTATATTAATCAGGACATTCAAATGAACCTTACAATTATAATCCAAAGTAGTGTGAAATGCACTCATAAGCAACCTGGAAATGGAGGCTATATCTGCTGTCAGCCTATGAGAAGTCCCCTGAGTTTTCCCCCATGGTGGTGAACTAGTGAATAGACACAGAGATTAATGTGAGGTTCCTTGAGTAGCATCCTGATCTTACACTGATAGTGTGTTGTCATATTCAGAATACATTGTGGAAAAACTATAATGTCTGCTCACCTTTTTGCTCCAGGCAGATATACAACATCCATAACTAGTGGTTTCTGCATTAGAAGGGAGGTGTTTCTGCATTAGAAGGGAGGGGTTTCTGCATTAGAAAGGAGGTGTTACTGCATTAGAAGGGAGGGGTTTCTGCATTAGAAGGGAGGGGTTTCTGCATTGGAAGGGAGGGGTTTCTGCATTAGAAAGGAGGTGTTACTGCATTAGAAGGGAGGGGTTTCTGCATTAGAAGGGAGGGGTTTCTGCATTGGAAGGGAGGGGTTTCTGCATTAGAAGGGATGGGTTTCTGCATTAGAAGGGAGGGGTTTCTGCATTAGAAGGGAGGGGTTTCTGCATTAGAAGGGAGAGGTTTCTGCATTAGAATGGAGGGGTTTCTGCATTAGAAGGGAGGGGTTTCTGCATTATAGGGAGGGGTTTCTGCATTAGAAGGGAGGGGTTTCTGCATTAGAAGGGAGGGATTTCTGCATTAGAAGGGAGGGGTTTCTGCATCCAAATTGCATGTGCATCGCCCTTGTTGCAATTTTAGCAAACACAGAGAGGGGCCTTTATAGAAGACCAAAAGTCATCTGGCACACTGCTTAGGATGTCAAAAACGTTTACTTTTTTTTGCCTAAAATCATTGATGTTACTACTAATGTGAAAACAAGACTAAATATGACTATTGTTGCTCACTTGACTGTCTTAAGACAATTGTCAAGTAATTTCAACATTCATTACAGACGTCAATTGTTGTACATCATGGCTACGCTGTTGGCATCACCTTTTACAGTGGATTTCTGCTGTTGTGGGCCTTTAACCATCTGTCTGACTTGTTGTTTACACAGGAGAGAGACGTGACTATCGCGGATCCTCTGGGGAGCCTCAACATCATGAAGCTGACGAGGCAGAGAAGTCTCTCCAGTTTATATCACCTCAAGAAACACCAGCAGAGACCAACAGGGAATAAATCTCATTGCTTCTCAGACTGTGGGAAAGGTTGCAAATCTTCATCAGAACTTACAATACACCAGAGAATACACACTGGAGAGAAACCTTATAACTGTGATCAATGTGGGAAGAGTTTTACTCACTCAAGCTGCCTGACAGTACATCTGAGAGCACACAAGGGAGAGAAACCTTATAGCTGTGATCAATGTGGGAAGAGTTTTACTCACTCAAGCTGCCTGACAGTACATCTGAGAGCACACAAGGGAGAGAAACCTTATAACTGTGATCAATGTGGGAAGGGTTTTGTTACATCTAACCATCTGACTATACACCAGAGAACACACACAGGAGAGAAATCTTACAGCTGTAGTCAATGTGGGAAGAGTTTTATTCAGTCAAGTAGCCTGGTATCACACCAGAGAACACACAAGGGAGAGAAACCTTACCACTGCTCTGCCTGCAGAAAGAGTTTTGTTTGTTCAACAGATTTAAAATCACGACCAGAAAATACACACAGTAGAGAAACCTTCTAACTGTACTCAATGTGGAAAGAGGTTTAAATCACTCAAGCTGGCTGATAGTACACCAGAGAACACACACAGGAGAGAAATCTTACAGCTGTAGTCAATGTGGGAAGAGTTTTATTCAGTCAAGTAGCCTGATATCACACCAGAGAACACACACAGGAGAGAAACCTCATAGCTGTGATCAATGTCACAAGAGATACTCTGATAAAATATATCTGACCAAACATCAGAGAATACATACATGAAGGAGTTGTTTCATGATATCAATGAAATGTCACAATGTAGAATGTTTAAACATTGTAGTAGGAGTATTTTAATGATGTCACAATGTAGAATGTTTTAACATTGTAGTAGGAGTATTTTAATGATGTCACAATGTAGAATGTTTTCACATTGT
This sequence comes from Oncorhynchus kisutch, assembly GCF_002021735.2. Lineage (NCBI taxonomy): Eukaryota > Metazoa > Chordata > Actinopteri > Salmoniformes > Salmonidae > Oncorhynchus > Oncorhynchus kisutch. The sequence goes on from NW_022263735.1 coordinate 20,642, forward strand.
AGTAGGAGTATTTTAATGATGTTGTAGTAAAACGCCAAAGGGATCTACCTCCTGGTCCTCTTCCCCTGTCTTACCCACCAAGGGTAGAGACAGAGATGACCTCGCCTACTGAAATACCGGATTGGGCAAAGCCACCAGAAGACGACTCAAGCCAACCAACTACTGGTGTCAGGAAGAATCACCCTCTGCCTCAAGTGACACCTCTGAATGGGAACAGCTGATAGACTCATTGCTGATAGAGTAAAGGCTCTGTCATAACCAGAGGCCCATATATGCACTGTAAGAAAAGCATTTCCTGTTGTAAGATATGTCATCACCCTCTCTGCTCTGAGGGAATGGGAGGAGCAGCGGATCGGGGCAGAGAATCAAAAGGTATATAAAGAGACATTTGCCATTACTTTGGCGCTGACTTCTTGAATTCTGAATTCATTTAGACAACCATTTGACTTCGGGTAAATTGCCACCTGACTCAAATTACTTAAAGATTCTAACTTGTTGGATCTGAGAAGGGTCTCTCCGATATACCCTTTAACTATTGAACAGCTGTTCTCTCGCCTGTGGCCTTGGTGCTTGTATACTGATGCAAATTATATCCAGAGCCAGTCTTTGAAACTGCAACTCTCGATTGAGCGCAGTACCTCGCCCTAGTTGTGTGGCACAGACTCTTCGATATTCCAGTGGGGCAGGGAATCACCAGCGGGTTCTCTCATCCAGTTCAAACTTGGATCTCTAAATTTAGTAAACCACCAAGTCAACCTCTCAGCCAGTAGAGGGGAGTCGCTACCTATCTAAATTCTTAAAAGGACTCTGACCGATTGAAACTCTGCTCCTGATCTCGTGGGTCTCCTCGTCATCTCTCAAAGGTAATTAAATAACTATTATAAGTATTTAATATAGAGATAAGTGTTATCATTGTACCAGGCATTTTATAGAGCATTAAGGCATTTGCATGTTTTTGATTAACGCTGTGTGTGACCGAGCAACAAATGGTGTATTTTGAAGTGTGTTTGATTGTAAAAGACAAAAGTGTTTTCAAAAATAAACGGTCTTATTTTGTCTCGAGTAAAAGGTTCTCTCTAGACAGTTAACGGCACCGGAGATAACAACTCTGACACTCCCCGCTACCGGGACACAGGAAACGGGGATCAATGCTCTATGACAGAATGAGTTACCATTAAAAGACAAGGAGGAAGGTGTGTCCAGTAGTGATTCATTTAATTGTCTTGTCGATCTATCTAAGTTTTATTTTCCAAGCGATACATAGCCGACGGGCAGAGTAGTGAGACTAAGTTGACTAAAGGTCTTCACACTTTAAACTAGATACATCACAGAGGGGAAATACTCAACCACAGGGAAGTCATATAGAGACTGGTAGGACTAGTGCTTAATAACAACTCAAGGACTAATTAGTGGTGAAGCAAAGAGTCTCGAGGATAAATGTGGGGTTCACACATCCCAGCTAGAGACCGTTGAGAGTGACAAGGACTAATTAGTGGTGAAGCAAAGAGTCTCGAGGATAAATGTGGGGTTCACACATCCCAGCTAGAGACCGTTGAGAGTGACAAGGCACTGCGGGAATGTAACAGGCATAAAAGAAAGATACAGGTAAATTGATGACCCTCCATCCAATGTTCTGCTGCTGTTGTGCAACATTGTGACGCCACTGACATGTTTACAGGTTGCCATGCCGACGAAAGAGAAGGTGTTTTCATTCTGTAACAAGGCCTTCACTTCAGTCTGGATGGCTGCTTGACTGCAGACAGGTTACACAGTATCAGTGGAGGTGTTAGGCTGTTTCTGCTCTCCTCCCAACTACTCATGGAATTGTCCTGCCAATGCAACGTATGAAAATGTATCCAGTCACTACTGTAAGTCTCTCTGGATAAGAGCGTCTGCTAAATGACTCACATGTATGTAATGTAATGTTCAGTTTGACAATATCAATGGAATAGACCAAAGCAGAGCCATGTATTTAGATATGAACAGATATCTCGATGGAGGATAATGTCAGTATTTAGCTACGTTATTAGCTGTTTTGCTCACCAAAGGTGGAACAAAGTGAAACTGTTGATGTCAATGTCTCAGTTCCGGGAGAGTAGTGGGTGAAACCATTCACCTCAGGAAAAGGGGTGATATAAATAACGTTTCCTTTCATTATGTGTTACTGAATTCATTAAGATATTTGCTGCCATTGTAGTAGTGTTGGTAATACGAGAGGTCTTAGGACTTACCATTTTTGTATAATGTCCTTTGAAAGAACAACTAGTGTGTTTTGAGTGCTTCTCCCCTATTTGGGAAGTTGGTCTGCCCGCTCCTCAGTCTGACAGATATTCTGAGAGCAGGTTCGAGTCCTCTTCCTCTGGACATAAACACTGTTTCAAACTGTATAACACAATAGTGGTTTTGGAAAACTGGTTCATATATCCTAAAGGCAATAGCGAATGTGGCTCTGTAGATATTTATTTAGCCGTTCATGAATTGAAGACCTATTTCAGCCAGTTAACCAAGTTGTTGCTGTCTTAGCTAGCCGTGTTAATGACGAGCTAACGAGCACCGTTGGTCTCTGCACTACAATGTCACGCTAGTTATTACCAGCAGGTGATTTACTAGCAGGGGACTTATTGAAATATTAAGTGAATGTTTATTTTCTTACTACCTTAAAAGGTTTATATAAAAGGGTTGTACTTGTGCTCTGTATTTATGGATTAATATCACTTCACATTGAGGGTTTGTATCAATAACGTTACTGTTGCTCCTATCTAACAGATATCTTGTGTCCTACCTAACCATGTATCACTACTGTTGTTCCTATCTAACAGATATCTTGTGTCCTACCTAACCATGTATCACTACTGTTGTTCCTATCTAACAGATATATTGTGTCCTACCTAACCATGTGTCACTACTGTTGTTCCTATTAACAGATATATTGTGTCCTACCTAACCATGTATCACTACTGTTGTTCCTATCTAACAGCGATCTTGTGTCCTACCTAACCATGTATCACTACTGTTGCTCCTATAACAGATATCTTGTGTCCTATCTGTCAATGTCTGTCATCACTGTTTGATAAGTTTGGGTGTCCGTGTTCCTTTCTTCTGGGGGGCGATGTGAAGTTGGTTCCACCAGGTGTCTGTACTATATAAACACTGCTAATCCAACAATAGTGCTAGGTGTCTGTACTATATAAACACTGCTAATCCAACAATAGTGTAGGTGTCTGTACTATATAAACACTGCTAATCCAACAATAGTCCTAGGTGTCTGTACTATATAAACACTGCTAATCCAACAATAGTACTAGGTGTCTGTACTATATAAACACTGCTAATACAACAATAGTGCTAGGTGCCTGTACTATATAAACACTGCTAATACAACAATAGTCCTAGGTGTCTGTACTATATAAACACTGCTAATCCAACAATAGTACTAGGTGTCTGTACTATATAAACACTGCTAATCCAACAATAGTGCTAGGTGTCTGTACTATATAAACACTGCTAATCCAACAATAGTGCTAGGTGTCTGTACTATATAAACACTGCTAATCCAACAATAGTGTAGGTGTCTGTACTATATAAACACTGCTAATCCAACAATAGTGCTCGGTGTCTGTACTATATAAACACTGCTAATCCAACAATAGTGCTAGGTGTCTGTACTATATAAACACTGCTAATACAACAATAGTGCTAGGTGTCTGTACTATATAAACACTGCTAATACAACAATAGTGCTAGGTGTCTGTACTATATAAACACTGCTAATACAACAATAGTGCTAGGTGTCTGTACTATATAAACACTGCTAATCCAACAATAGTGCTAGGTGTCTGTACTATATAAACACTGCTAATCCAACAATAGTGCTAGGTGTCTGTACTATATAAACACTGCTAATCCAACAATAGTGCTCGGTGTCTGTACTATATAAACACTGCTAATCCAACAATAGTGTAGGTGTCTGTACTATATGAACACTGCTAATCCAACAATAGTGTAGGTGTCTGTACTATAGAAACACTGCTAATACAACAATAGTGTAGGTGTCTGTACTATATAAACTACAGTCCACCTGCTAATCAACCAACAGTGTTAGGTGTCTGTACTATATAAACTACAGTCCACCTGCTAATCACCCAACAGTGTTAGGTGCCTGTACTATATAAACTACAGTCCACCTGCTAATCAACCAACAGTGTTAGGTGTCTGTATATATATATATATATATTCAATACAATACCTACTAATGTCCTACTGAGCAGTACAGCTTGGGTTGGTCTACTATTATCCTACTGAACAGTACAGGTTGGGTTGGTCTACTATTATCCTACTGAACAGTACAGCTTGGGTTGGTCTACTATTATCCTACTGAACAGTACAACTTGGGTTGGTCTACTAGTATCCTACTGAACAGTACAGCTTGGGTGGGTCTACTATTATCCTACTGAACAGTACAGGTTGGGTTGGTCTACTATTATCCTACTGAACAGTACAGCTTGGGTTGGTCTACTATTATCCTACTGAACAGTACAGCTTGGGTTGGTCTACTATTATCCTACTGAACAGTACAGCTTGGGTTGGTCTACTATTATCCTACTGAACAGTACAGCTTGGGTTGGTCTACTATTATCCTACTGAACAGTACCACTTGGGTTGGTCTACTATTATCCTACTGAACAGTACAGCTTGGGTTGGTCTACTATTATCCTACTGAACAGTACAGCTTGGGTTGGTCTACTATTATCCTACTGAACAGTACCACTTGGGTTGGTCTGACTGTGAAAGACCAATATGGGATTCATCATTTAGGTCATTCAGTGTGTATCACTGTTTCTTGTGCTTTTCACACAGGGTGCCTTTCCTTCTCTGGGCCGTTTGGAAAATGTTTTGCTAAATTAGAGTACTGTATACCCACTTCTCCAGGCACCACTACACCACTGCCTACAGCTTTCAACATACCAGTATTTAGTTTGGAAACATTCAGAAGAAATGCTGGTATAAATAATACAATAATAAAATATGTCAAATTTTCAATTTATTTGTTTCAAAATTGGTTGCAATGCTGTGAAAAACAGTTGCACTGCACTGCTACAATAATCGATATTCTCAAAGTTGAGTTTGAGTTTGTCTTTGCAGGGGGACTCTTATTTAGAAGAAAATAATCTGATGATGTTTGCCAGCATATTATCCTGCTGCTAGCAGAACGGTAATTTAGGCGTTTAACCTCGAATATTTGTACGGTGTGCTGCGAGGTACAAACTGCAGAGATCTCCATAGAGAGGTAGATCAATAAGAGGTTATTTCCACCAGGGGGCGACAAACGGCAGTTAATATTCCAGAATAGAGCACCACAGAATTAATAGGCTCCCTTTTGACAAGGGTCAAAGGTTGGCGCAGAGGCATAGCAGTGCTAGCTGTGCCACCAGAGATTCTGGATTATTATATATATATATATATTCCAGAGTAGAGCAGAATTATAGGCTCCCTTTGCCAAGTGGTCAGTTTGGAAATCCTCCGGCCTGGGCCAGGGGTGCGTCCCAAAAGTATTTACTGCTTCCTGAAGTGTGCACTCGTTCACTACACCCCATAAAGTGTAAAAACATTGGATTGGTGAAGGTGAAGGTTATAGCATGAGTTTCCATACTAATAAATTCCTGTCAAATCCTGTCCTTGAAGAGAAGTGAACAAGTGCACACTTTGGTAGAAAGGAGAGATTATTGGGTCACAGACCAGGTATGTAGATGTTTCCCCAGCCAGGTACCACTACAACACATACCAGTCAATCAATATATCATCACTTTGGGAGGAAGGAGAGATTATTGGGGCAGAGACCAGGTATGTAGATGTTTCCCCAGCCAGGTACCACTACAACACATACCAGTCAATCAATATATCATCACTTTGGGAGGAAGGAGAGATTATTGGGGCAGAGACCAGGTATGTAGATGTTTCCCCAGCCAGGTACCACTACAACACATACCAGTCAATCAATATATCATCAAATCCTTTATGATGAGCCAATTTTACTTCAGGTGTTTCAGTGGTGGTCTGGAACAAAATCCTACAAAACCTGTATCTCTCCAGGGTTGGTGGGTGACTGTATCTCTCCAGGGTTGGTGGGTGACTGTATCTCTCCAGGGTTGGTGAGTGACTGTATCTCTCCAGGGTTGGTGGGTGACTGTATCTCTCCAGGGTTGGTGGGTGACTGTATCTCTCCAGGGTTGGTGGGTGACTGTATCTCTCCAGGGTTGGTGGGTGACTGTATCTCTCCAGGGTTGGTGGGTGACTGTATCTCTCCAGGGTTGGTGGGTGACTGTATCTCTCCAGGGTTGGTGGGTGACTGTATCTCTCCAGGGTTGGTGAGTGACTGTATCTCTCCAGGGTTGGTGGGTGACTGTATCTCTCCAGGGTTGGTGGGTGACTGTATCTCTCCAGGGTTGGTGGGTGACTGTATCTCTCCAGGGTTGGTGGGTGACTGTATCTCTCCAGGGTTGGTGGGTGACTGTATCTCTCCAGGGTTGGTGGGTGACTTCTGGACCCTGACCAGACATGTAGTAGTTGGAGGACCAGACATCATAGTCTATGTGGAGGATAAATAACTACACACCAGGACAACAATACATCATAGTCTATGGAGGATAAATAACTACACACCAGGGCAACAATACATCATAGTCTATGTGGAGGATAAATAACTACACACCAGGACAACAATACATCATAGTCTATGGAGGATAAATAACTACACACCAGGACAACAATACATCATAGTCTACGTGGAGGATAAATAACTACACACCAGGACAACAATACATCATAGTCTATGGAGGATAAATAACTACACACCAGGACAACAATACATCATAGTCTATGGAGGATAAATAACTACACACCAGGACAACAATACATCATAGTCTATGTGGAGTATAAATAACTACACACCAGGACAACAATACATCATAGTCTATGTAGAGGATAAATAACTACACACCAGCACAACAATACATCATAGTCTATGGAGGATAAATAACTACACACCAGGACAACAATACATCATAGTCTATGGAGGATAAATAACTACACACCAGGACAACAATACATCATAGTCTATGTGGAGGATAAATAACTACACACCAGGACAACAATACATCATAGTCTATGTGGAGGATAAATAACTACACACCAGGACAACAATACATCATAATCTATGTGGAGGATAAATAACTACACACCAGGACAGCAATACATCATAGTCTATGGAGGATAAATAACTACACACCAGGACAACAATACATCATAGTCTATGTGGAGGATAAATAACTACACACCAGGACAACAATACATCATAGTCTATGTGGAGGATAAATAACTACACACCAGGACAACAATACATCATAGTCTATGGAGGATAAATAACTACACACCAGGACAACAATACATCATAGTCTATGTGGAGGATAAATAACTACACAACAGGACAACAATACATCATAGTCTATGTGGAGGATAAATAACTACACACCAGGACAACAATACATCATAGTCTATGGAGGATAAATAACTACACACCAGGACAACAATACATCATAGTCTATGTGGAGGATAAATAACTACACACCAGGACAACAATACATCATAGTCTATGTGGAGGATAAATAACTACACACCAGGACAACAATACATCATAGTCTATGTGGAGGATAAATAACTACACACCAGGACAACAATACATCATAGTATATGTGGAGGATAAATAACTACACACCAGGACAACAATACATCATAGTCTATGGAGGATAAATAACTACACACCAGCACAACAATACATCATAGTCTATGTGGAGGATAAATAACTACACACCAGGACAACAATACATCATAGTCTATGTGGAGGATAAATAACTACACACCAGGACAACAATACATCATAGTCTATGTGGAGGATACATAACTACACACCAGGACAACAATACATCATAATCTATGTGGAGGATAAATAACTACACACCAGGACAACAATACATCATAGTCTATGGAGGATAAATAACTACACACCAGGACAACAATACATCATAGTCTATGTGGAGGATAAATAACTACACACCAGGACAACAATACATCATAGTCTATGGAGGATAAATAACTACACACCAGGACAACAATACATCATAGTCTATGTGGAGGATAAATAACTACACAACAGGACAACAATACATCATAGTCTATGTGGAGGATAAATAACTACACACCAGGACAACAATACATCATAGTCTATGGAGGATAAATAACTACACACCAGGACAACAATACATCATAGTCTATGGAGGATAAATAACTACACACCAGGACAACAATACATCATAGTCTATGTGGAGGATAAATAACTACACACCAGGACACCAATACATCATAGTCTATGGAGGATAAATAACTACACACCAGGACAACAATACATCATAGTCTATGTGGAGGATAAATAACTACACACCAGGACAACAATACATCATAGTCTATGTGGAGGATAAATAACTACACACCAGGACAACAATACATAATAGTCTATGTGGAGGATAAATAACTACACACCAGGACAACAATACATCATAGTCTATGTGGAGGATAAATAACTACACACCAGGACAACAATACATCATAGTATATGTGGAGGATAAATAACTACACACCAGGACAACAATACATCATAGTCTATGGAGGATAAATAACTACACACCAGCACAACAATACATCATAGTCTATGTGGAGGATAAATAACTACACACCAGGACAACAATACATCATAGTCTATGGAGGATAAATAACTACACACCAGGACTACAATACATCATAGTCTATGGAGGATAAATAACTACACACCAGGACAACAATTCATCATAGTCTATGTGGAGGATAAATAACTACACACCAGGACAACAATACATCATAGTCTATGTGGAGGATAAATAACTACACACCAGGACAACAATACCTCATAGTCTATGGAGGATAAATAACTACACACCAGGACAACAATACATCATAGTCTATGTGGAGGATAAATAACTACACACCAGGACAACAATACATCATAGTCTATGTGGAGGATAAATAACTACACACCAGGACAACAATACATCATAGTCTATGGAGGATAAATAACTACACACCAGGACAACAATACATCATAGTCGATGTGGAGGATAAATAACTACACACCAGGACAACAATACATCATAGTCTATGTGGAGGATAAATAACTACACACCAGGACAACAATACATCATTGTCTATGGAGGATAAATAACTACACACCAGCACAACAATACATCATAGTCTATGTGGAGGATAAATAACTACACACCAGGACAACAATACATCATAGTCTATGGAGGATAAATAACTACACACCAGCACAACAATACATCATAGTCTATGTGGAGGATAAATAACTACACACCAGGACAACAATACATCATAGTCTATGGAGGATAAATAACTACACACCAGGACAACAATACATCATAGTCTATGTGGAGGATAAATAACTACACACCAGGACAACAATACATCATAGTCTATGTGGAGGATAAATAACTACACACCAGGACAACAATACATCATAGTCTATGGAGGATAAATAACTACACACCAGGACAACAATACATCATAGTCTATGTGGAGGATAAATAACTACACACCAGGACAACAATACATCATAGTCTATGTGGAGGATAAATAACTACACACCAGGACAACAATACATCATTGTCTATGGAGGATAAATAACTACACACCAGCACAACAATACATCATAGTCTATGTGGAGGATAAATAACTACACACCAGGACAACAATACATCATAGTCTATGGAGGATAAATAACTACACACCAGCACAACAATACATCATAGTCTATGTGGAGGATAAATAACTACACACCAGGACAACAATACATAATGGTCTATGGAGGATAAATAACTACACACAAGGACAACAATACATCATAGTCTATGTGGAGGATAAATAACTACACACCAGGACAACAATACATCATAGTCTATGGAGGATAAATAACTACACACCAGGACAACAATACATCATAGTCTATGTGGAGGATAAATAACTACACACCAGGACAACAAAACATCATAGTCTATGTGGAGGATAAATAACTACACACCAGGACAACAATACATCATAATCTATGTGGAGGATAAATAACTACACACCAGGACAACAATACATCATAGTCTATGTGGAGGATAAATAACTACACACCAGGACAACAATATATCACAGTCTATGTGGAGGATAAATAACTACACACCAGGACAACAATACATCATAGTCTATGGAGGATAAATAACTACACACCAGGACAACAATACATCATAGTCTATGTGGAGGATAAATAACTACACACCAGGACAACAATACATCATAGTCTATGGAGGATAAATAACTACACACCAGGACAACAATACATCATAGTCTATGGAGGATAAATAACTACACACCAGGACAACAATACATAATAGTCTATGGAGGATAAATAACTACACACCAGGACAACAATACAACATAATCAATGTGGAGGATAAATAACTACACACCAGGACAACAATACATCATAATCAATGTGGAGGATAAATAACTACACACCAGGACAACAATACATCATAGTCTATGGAGGATAAATAACTACACACCAGGACAACAATACATCATAGTCTATGGAGGATAAATAACTACACACCAGGACAACAATACATCATAGTCTATGTGGAGGATAAATAACTACACACCAGGACAACAATACATCATAGTCTATGGAGGATAAATAACTACACACCAGGACAACAATACATCATAGTCTATGTGGAGGATAAATAACTACACACCAGGACAACAATACATCATAGTCTATGTGGAGGATAAATAACTACACACCAGGACAACAATACATCATAGTATATGTGGAGGATAAATAACTACACACCAGGACAACAATACATCATAGTCTATGGAGGATAAATAACTACACACCAGCACAACAATACATCATAGTCTATGTGGAGGATAAATAACTACACACCAGGACAACAATACATCATAGTCTATGTGGAGGATAAATAACTACACACCAGGACAACAATACATCATAGTCTATGTGGAGGATACATAACTACACACCAGGACAACAATACATCATAATCTATGTGGAGGATAAATAACTACACACCAGGACAACAATACATCATAGTCTATGGAGGATAAATAACTACACACCAGGACAACAATACATCATAGTCTATGTGGAGGATAAATAACTACACACCAGGACAACAATACATCATAGTCTATGGAGGATAAATAACTACACACCAGGACAACAATACATCATAGTCTATGTGGAGGATAAATAACTACACAACAGGACAACAATACATCATAGTCTATGTGGAGGATAAATAACTACACACCAGGACAACAATACATCATAGTCTATGGAGGATAAATAACTACACACCAGGACAACAATACATCATAGTCTATGGAGGATAAATAACTACACACCAGGACAACAATACATCATAGTCTATGTGGAGGATAAATAACTACACACCAGGACACCAATACATCATAGTCTATGGAGGATAAATAACTACACACCAGGACAACAATACATCATAGTCTATGGAGGATAAATAACTACACACCAGGACTACAATACATCATAGTCTATGTGGAGGATAAATAACTACACACCAGGACAACAATACATCATAGTCTATGTGGAGGATAAATAACTACACACCAGGACAACAATATATCACAGTCTATGTGGAGGATAAATAACTACACACCAGGACAACAATACATCATAGTCTATGGAGGATAAATAACTACACACCAGGACAACAATACATCATAGTCTATGTGGAGGATAAATAACTACACACCAGGACAACAATACATCATAGTCTATGGAGGATAAATAACTACACACCAGGACAACAATACATCATAGTCTATGGAGGATAAATAACTACACACCAGGACAACAATACATAATAGTCTATGGAGGATAAATAACTACACACCAGGACAACAATACAACATAATCAATGTGGAGGATAAATAACTACACACCAGGACAACAATACATCATAATCAATGTGGAGGATAAATAACTACACACCAGGACAACAATACATCATAGTCTATGGAGGATAAATAACTACACACCAGGACAACAATACATCATAGTCTATGGAGGATAAATAACTACACACCAGGACAACAATACATCATAGTCTATGTGGAGGATAAATAACTACACACCAGGACAACAATACATCAGAGTCTATGTGGAGGATAAATAACTACACACCAGGACAACAATACATCATAGTCTATGTGGAGGATAAATAACTACACACCAGGACAACAATACATCATAGTCTATGTGGAGGATAAATAACTACACACCAGGACAACAATACATCATAGTATATGTGGAGGATAAATAACTACACACCAGGACAACAATACATCATAGTCTATGGAGGATAAATAACTACACACCAGCACAACAATACATCATAGTCTATGTGGAGGATAAATAACTACACACCAGGACAACAATACATCATAGTCTATGTGGAGGATAAATAACTACACACCAGGACAACAATACATCATAGTCTATGTGGAGGATACATAACTACACACCAGGACAACAATACATCATAATCTATGTGGAGGATAAATAACTACACACCAGGACAACAATACATCATAGTCTATGGAGGATAAATAACTACACACCAGGACAACAATACATCATAGTCTATGTGGAGGATAAATAACTACACACCAGGACAACAATACATCATAGTCTATGGAGGATAAATAACTACACACCAGGACAACAATACATCATAGTCTATGTGGAGGATAAATAATTACACAACAGGACAACAATACATCATAGTCTATGTGGAGGATAAATAACTACACACCAGGACAACAATACATCATAGTCTATGGGGGATAAATAACTACACACCAGGACAACAATACATCATAGTCTATGGAGGATAAATAACTACACACCAGGACAACAATACATCATAGTCTATGTGGAGGATAAATAACTACACACCAGGACACCAATACATCATAGTCTATGGAGGATAAATAACTACACACCAGGACAACAATACATCATAGTCTATGTGGAGGATAAATAACTACACACCAGGACAACAATACATCATAGTCTATGTGGAGGATAAATAACTACACACCAGGACAACAATACATCATAGTCTATGTGGAGGATAAATAACTACACACCAGGACAACAATACATCATAGTCTATGTGGAGGATAAATAACTACACACCAGGACAACAATACATCATAGTATATGTGGAGGATAAATAACTACACACCAGGACAACAATACATCATAGTCTATGGAGGATAAATAACTACACACCAGCACAACAATACATCATAGTCTATGTGGAGGATAAATAACTACACACCAGGACAACAATACATCATAGTCTATGTGGAGGATAAATAACTACACACCAGGACAACAATACATCATAGTCTATGGAGGATAAATAACTACACACCAGGACTACAATCCATCATAGTCTATGGAGGATAAATAACTACACACCAGGACTACAATACATCATAGTCTATGTGGAGGATAAATAACTACACACCAGGACAACAATACATCATAGTCTATGGAGGATAAATAACTACACACCAGCACAACAATACATCATAGTCTATGTGGAGGATAAATAACTACACACCAGGACAACAATACATCATAGTCTATGGAGGATAAATAACTACACACCAGGACTACAATACATCATAGTCTATGGAGGATAAATAACTACACACCAGGACAACAATTCATCATAGTCTATGTGGAGGATAAATAACTACACACCAGGACAACAATACATCATAGTCTATGTGGAGGATAAATAACTACACACCAGGACAACAATACCTCATAGTCTATGGAGGATAAATAACTACACACCAGGACAACAATACATCATAGTCTATGTGGAGGATCAATAACTACACACCAGGACAACAATACATCATAGTCTATGTGGAGGATAAATAACTACACACCAGGACAACAATACATCATAGTCTATGGAGGATAAATAACTACACACCAGGACAACAATACATCATAGTCGATGTGGAGGATAAATAACTACACACCAGGACAACAATACATCATAGTCTATGTGGAGGATAAATAACTACACACCAGGACAACAATACATCATTGTCTATGGAGGATAAATAACTACACACCAGCACAACAATACATCATAGTCTATGTGGAGGATAAATAACTACACACCAGGACAACAATACATCATAGTCTATGGAGGATAAATAACTACACACCAGCACAACAATACATCATAGTCTATGTGGAGGATAAATAACTACACACCAGGACAACAATACATCATAGTCTATGGAGGATAAATAACTACACACAAGGACAACAATACATCATAGTCTATGTGGAGGATAAATAACTACACACCAGGACAACAATACATCATAGTCTATGGAGGATAAATAACTACACACCAGGACAACAATACATCATAGTCTATGTGGAGGATAAATAACTACACACCAGGACAACAATACATCATAGTCTATGTGGAGGATAAATAACTACACACCAGGACAACAATACATCATAATCTATGTGGAGGATAAATAACTACACACCAGGACAACAATACATCATAGTCTATGTGGAGGATAAATAACTACACACCAGGACAACAATATATCACAGTCTATGTGGAGGATAAATAACTACACACCAGGACAACAATACATCATAGTCTATGGAGGATAAATAACTACACACCAGGACAACAATACATCATAGTCTATGTGGAGGATAAATAACTACACACCAGGACAACAATACATCATAGTCTATGGAGGATAAATAACTACACACCAGGACAACAATACATCATAGTCTATGGAGGATAAATAACTACACACCAGGACAACAATACATAATAGTCTATGGAGGATAAATAACTACACACCAGGACAACAATACAACATAATCAATGTGGAGGATAAATAACTACACACCAGGACAACAATACATCATAATCAATGTGGAGGATAAATAACTACACACCAGGACAACAATACATCATAGTCTATGGAGGATAAATAACTACACACCAGGACAACAATACATCATAGTCTATGGAGGATAAATAACTACACACCAGGACAACAATACATCATAGTCTATGGAGGATAAATGACTACACACCAGGACAACAATACATCATAGTCTATGGAGGATAAATAACTACACACCAGGAGAGCAATACATCATAGTCTATGGAGGATAAATAACTACACACCAGGACAACAATACATCATAGTCTATGGAGGATAAATAACTACACACCAGGACTACAATACATCATAGTCTATGGAGGATAAATAACTACACACCAGGACAACAATTCATCATAGTCTATGTGGAGGATAAATAACTACACACCAGGACAACAATACATCATAGTCTATGTGGAGGATAAATAACTACACACCAGGACAACAATACCTCATAGTCTATGGAGGATAAATAACTACACACCAGGACAACAATACATCATAGTCTATGTGGAGGATAAATAACTACACACCAGGACAACAATACATCATAGTCTATGTGGAGGATAAATAACTACACACCAGGACAACAATACATCATAGTCTATGGAGGATAAATAACTACACACCAGGACAACAATACATCATAGTCGATGTGGAGGATAAATAACTACACACCAGGACAACAATACATCATAGTCTATGTGGAGGATAAATAACTACACACCAGGACAACAATACATCATTGTCTATGGAGGATAAATAACTACACACCAGCACAACAATACATCATAGTCTATGTGGAGGATAAATAACTACACACCAGGACAACAATACATCATAGTCTATGGAGGATAAATAACTACACACCAGCACAACAATACATCATAGTCTATGTGGAGGATAATAACTACACACCAGGACAACAATACATCATAGTCTATGGAGGATAAATAACTACACACAAGGACAACAATACATCATAGTCTATGTGGAGGATAAATAACTACACACCAGGACAACAATACATCATAGTCTATGGAGGATAAATAACTACACACCAGGACAACAATACATCATAGTCTATGTGGAGGATAAATAACTACACACCAGGACAACAATACATCATAGTCTATGTGGAGGATAAATAACTACACACCAGGACAACAATACATCATAATCTATGTGGAGGATAAATAACTACACACCAGGACAACAATACATCATAGTCTATGTGGAGGATAAATAACTACACACCAGGACAACAATATATCACAGTCTATGTGGAGGATAAATAACTACACACCAGGACAACAATACATCATAGTCTATGGAGGATAAATAACTACACACCAGGACAACAATACATCATAGTCTATGTGGAGGATAAATAACTACACACCAGGACAACAATACATCATAGTCTATGGAGGATAAATAACTACACACCAGGACAACAATACATCATAGTCTATGGAGGATAAATAACTACACACCAGGACAACAATACATAATAGTCTATGGAGGATAAATAACTACACACCAGGACAACAATACAACATAATCAATGTGGAGGATAAATAACTACACACCAGGACAACAATACATCATAATCAATGTGGAGGATAAATAACTACACACCAGGACAACAATACATCATAGTCTATGGAGGATAAATAACTACACACCAGGACAACAATACATCATAGTCTATGGAGGATAAATAACTACACACCAGGACAACAATACATCATAGTCTATGGAGGATAAATAACTACACACCAGGACAACAATACATCATAGTCTATGGAGGATAAATAACTACACACCAGGAGAGCAATACATCATAGTCTATGGAGGATAAATAACTACACACCAGGACAACAATACATCATAGTCTATGGAGGATAAATAACTACACACCAGGACAACAATACATCATAGTCTATGTGGAGGATAAATAACTACACACCAGGACAACAATATAGCATAGTCTATGGAGGATAAATAACTACACACCAGGACAACAATACATCATAGTCTATGGAGGATAAATAACTACACACCAGGACAACAATACATCATAGTCTATGTGGAGGATAAATAACTACACACCAGGACACCAATACATCATAGTCTATGGAGGATAAATAACTACACACCAGGACAACAATACATCATAGTCTATGTGGAGGATAAATAACTACACACCAGGACAACAATACATCATAGTCTATGTGGAGGATAAATAACTACACACCAGGACAACAATACATCATAGTCTATGTGGAGGATAAATAACTACACACCAGGACAACAATACATCATAGTCTATGTGGAGGATAAATAACTACACACCAGGACAACAATACATCATAGTCTATGTGGAGGATAAATAACTACACACCAGGACAACAATACATCATAGTCTATGGAGGATAAATAACTACATTTATGTCTTCTCTCTTTCTGTTTGTTTGTAGTATCTCACTGTTTGAATTAGCAGGTGATATTATTAGCCTCTCATCTGTGTGTGAGAGAGAGACAGAAAGACAGACAGAAGAGTCCCCTAAGCAAGCTGGACCTGGGGCTCTGTTCACAAACACAAACAGACCCCACAGAGCCCCAGGACAGCAAACATATTAGACCCAACCAATCATGAGAAAAAAAGATAATTACTTGACACATTGGAAAGAATTATAAAAAAAAGAGCAAACTAGAATTTAGCCCTAAACAGAGAGAACACAGTGGCAGAATACCTGACCACTATGACTGACCCAAACTTAAGGAAAGCTTTGACTATGTACAGACTCAGTGAGCATAGCCTTGCTATTGAGAAAGGCCACCGTAGGCAGAACTCAAATCAAATTGTATTAGTTACGAGCCCCTAACCAGAAACAGTTAAAATAATATGGATAAGAATAAAAAATGAAAGTAACAAGTAGTTAAAGAGCAGCAGTAAAATAACAACAGCAGGACTATATACAGGTCAGTACCTGGCTCTCCAGAGAAGACAGGCTATGTGCACACAGCCCACAAAATGAGGTAGAAACTGAGATGCACTTCCTAACCTCCTGCCAAATGTATGACCAGTTAATTCATACTGTATGTTGTAGTCTGTCCAAGAGGGGAATCACACAGACTGATCTCAGTTAATTCATACTGTATGTTGTAGTCTGTCCAAGAGGGGAATCACACAGACTGATCTCAGTTAATTCATACTGTATGTTGTAGTCTGTCTAAGAGGGGAATCACACAGACTGATCTCTGTTAATTCATACTGTATGTTGTAGTCTGTCTAAGAGGGGAATCACACAGACTGATCTCAGTTAATTCATACTGTATGTTGTAGTCTGTCCAAGAGGGGAATCACACAGACTGATCTTAGTTAATTCATACGGTATGTTTGTAGTCTGTCTAAGAGGGGAATCACACAGACTGATCTCAGTTAATTCATACTGTATGTTGTAGTCTGTCCAAGAGGGGAATCACACAGACTGATCTCAGTTAATTCATACTGTATGTTGTAGTCTGTCCAAGAGGGGAATCACACAGACTGATCTCAGTTAATTCATACTGTATGTTGTAGTCTGTCCAAGAGGGGAATCACACAGACTGATCTCAGTTAATTCATACTGTATGTTGTAGTCTGTCTAATAATTAAATCACACAGACTGATCTCAGTTAGTTCATACTGTATGTTGTAGTCTGTCCAAGAGGGGAATCACACAGACTGATCTCAGTTAATTCATACTGTATGTTGTAGTCTGTCCGAGAGGGGAATCACACAGACTGATCTCAGTTAATTCATACTGTATGTTGTAGTCTGTCCAAGAGGGGAATCACACAGACTGATCTCAGTTAATTCATACTGTATGTTGTAGTCTGTCTAATAATTAAATCACACCAGACTGACAGCCTGTAATTTTATTAAAAACATTCAGTTGATTACATGGCAGTTTAGAGACCAACATCACAACAATAATCTACTTCATAATCAATATAACATTTATAATCAATAACATCATTATCTCTATACTATTAACAACATAACACTAATCTACATCATAATCAATATCATAACATTTATAATCAATAACGTCATTATCTCTATAGTACTAACAACATAACACTAATCTACATCATAATCAATATCATAACGTTTATAATCAATAACATCATGAGAGGTAAACAACAACAAACCCCTTTATTAAAAAATGTTTTCAAAATACAAAGAATGAACAGATGATTATAATAATACCTGGACTAATAATGGAAACACTTCAAGATAAAGAATCTAAGAGACACTAAATAAGATAAAGAATCTAAGAGACACTAAATAAGATAAAGAATCTAAGAGACACTAAATAAGATAAAGAATCTAAGAGACTAAATAAGATAAAGACAAAATCAATATATTCTGGAACAAAAAACGTAATTAAAATAATTAAATACTCAAACCCATGTTACCAAAACCCATGTTTACCAAAACCCCATGTTACCAACACCCCATGTTACCAAAACCCCATGTTACCAAAACCCCATGTTACCCAACACCCATGTTACCAAAAACCCCATGTTACCAAACCCCATGTTACCCAAAACCCCATGTACCCCAAAACCCCATGTTACCCAAAACCCCATGTTACCCAAACCCCATGTTACCCAAAACCCCATGTTACCAAAACCCCATGTTACCCAAAACCCCATGTTACCCAAAAACCCCATGTTACCCAAACCCCATGTTACCCAAACCCCATTTTACCCAAAACCCCATGTTTCCCTGGTCGTAAAAACCAAACTAAATGAATAATGGTGGTTGCAGTCACTCCTTTTAGATTTCTTCCAAGGTTCTAGAAAGAGAAAGTAATTCTGAACTTGTTATTACAATTAGAACCACTTCAGGTTTATCACCACATTTTAAAACACCAGTCCACTGCCTGACCATCGATTTAAACACAAAACTGACCTAAGATCAGCATGTAGGGTCAGCTTCATTCTCCTCCTACTCCGTCCCCTGGGCTGCTCTCTCCTCTCCCGGTCCAGCTTCAGCTCTGGAGCTCAGAGAGACCATCTCCATGGCTATTGACATAAAGATCCATGCTGCTCACCCTGTTCACTCTCTTCTGCCTCCTGGTGGGCTAGGGAGACACAGCACCAACAGTCAGACATTTACTCTCTAGTGTCTCCATTCTCTCCTTCCCTCTCCCTCTCCCTCTAGTTTAAATGACTTGTAACATCTGAGTAAATGTCTTTACCTTGTAGTACAGGTAGGAGGTGGTGATTGTTGTCAGTAGGATCAGCAGCACTACAACGTGTCTGATGATGAACGCTGGCAGAGGAGAGGCTGCAAACAGAAACACCTTTGATGAGGGGACTGATCATCATCACATAGATCTGTGGGAAATCTTTCAATGACAAAGTTATAAGTCTGGTTATTGTTCAGTTACCTGTGATGGTGAGGGAGAGGAGCTCACTCTCAGAGGAGAAGTTATGAGAGAAAACATAATTGTCATAAACACATCTGTAGTTCCCTTGGTGGGAGTCATCTGCAGCAGGGAAGAGGAAGACAGCAGAGTGATTGACAGCTGGCTGGGTCTGGGTTCTGTTGGAGCCAGTGAACTTGAGGAGGAAGGAGCCTCCTGGGTACTGTGGCTGAGTGGAGCAGGTGATGGTGAAGTTGTAGCCCCTGAACATCTCGGGCCCCTGGTGGCCCCTGAAGACCCCTCCCATTGGGTCAGTCAGGAAGATATCAGGCTGGACCAGGAGATCTGTAACAATAAAAGAGAACAAGAAAAACCTCTTCAACTAGTTTCCTATAGATATGACAATAACATCAGCATGTAACAGTGCCAGCCACCCCTCCCTCACAGGGCAACATGAGTAGTGGGCCTACAGTCACTGAGACAACATATGTTGATATCAGGCTGAAGCAGGACATCTGGAACAAGAGGAGAGAAAAGAAAACGTAGCTCCTCAACTACTTTCCTCATTTAGATGTGACAATAACATGACCTGTGACAGTGGTAGTGAGTAGAGAAGTTCACTGAGGTAACACTCAAATACAAAGCATTCTGGGATATTTAAGTTGTATTTGACTTCCTACTGACTGAGTGATCTATTTAGTAAAGCAGCCTGACAAGTTTAAACAGTCATCATGAGAGGTGCAGAGGAAGTTGTTGTGAATGAAGGAAATCAGTTGAATATAATTATAATATGTTGATATTTCTGAGCAGATCACTGTGAGTCCAGGAAGGAGATATAATACATGGACTAAAGTATGTGGAACAGCAGTGAGTTTTACAACAGAGGATAATTTTTACGCTCTACGTGGTTCAACACCCGGCGGTCCGTTCTGTGAGCTTGTGTTGTCTACCACTTCACGGCTGAGCCGTTGTTCTCCTAGACGTGCCACGTTGAAAGTCACTGAGATCTTCAGTAAGGACATTTTACTGTTGATGTTTGTCTATGGAGATTGCATGGCAGTGTGCTCGATTTTATACACCTGTCACCAACAGGTGTGACTGAAATAGCCAAATCCACTAAAGTCCACATACTTTGGCAATATAGTGTATCTTGTTATTACCTGAGCAGATCACGGTGAGTCCAGGACGGAGATCATACATTCTTCTACATCCCCTCAGTGAAGACTCAGACCCAGAACAGGAAAACTCTAAACCCTCTAGTGGTGTTTCCGTGGTACTGAAACAGTGGAGACACAACCAGCTGTCTACACACTACTGCAGCTACATCCCTCTGGTCCCAGTCCTCAGCTCCCACAATCCTCCACTCTCCCTGATCGTACCACTCCACTCCACCAGCACAGCGACTGCCTCCTCCCACCAGCCTCACATCATCAGGCTCTGAGAAAAGAAAAGAGAGAGACAGTAATCGTACTATTTTCTCACTAAAAACACCTATATTGTCTCTCATATTCTTCACTCCAGGTGAGAAAACAATGTTGATTGAGTGACAAACTGTTTCTTACCTGAGCAGGTGAGTCCAACAGCATTACCAGGTAGGCAGGTGTTGTTCTCTCTGTCTGAGGTGTCACAGTCCAGGAGAAGGGACTCATTACCTTTACACTGGAACTCTTTATCCCAGGTCTGACCCTCACCTTCTCCATAGAGCCCCCCCTGTAGAGCTGCAGGAGCCCCACAGCCAACATCCCTACAGACTACCTCTGCATCCTGCCGGTCAAAGTCAGCTTCACACACTGAGGCCCAGGACTGATTGGACTTCACCTCCACTCTCCCAGAGCAGAGACCAGCTCCATCCACAAGCCGCACAGACTCTGGAGAAAAAGAGTTGGTTGAACATTCAATCAGTTTTGTTGATGACACTGTCAAGGACTAAACACAAATATGTTGGATAAAAGATTGTAGTTTGCTATGTTTGATACTGTAAGAGGTAGAAATGGGTTCTTAGTCACTCAGGATCGGGTTGGGAATAATGCAGGTAGGAGACAGGAATAAGTTCACTTCACTTTATAGAAAATAAACAGCTGGACATCCATCAGGCAGCTTCACTTCAGTAACATCTGAACTACAATGATCTGCCCATGAACATCTCCCATAAACCAATATGACAAACACAAATATAATGTTTAAATACATCTGACATCTCTCCCTCTATTAAATGAAATAAAAAACATAAAACATGATACATGGTAATATTGTATAATGTATAAATAAATCTCTCAATATGACCAGTCTCTTACCTGAACAGGTCACATGACGATAATATTCACCATCACAGAAACCAGGTCCTTCTATGATGTTACACTGTCTAATAGAAGACTCATCTCCACTACATCTATGTAGTCTGACTCCTCCTCTTCCATCTTCAATCAGAGGTCCTCTAGATACAGATACAGGATTCCACAGTCCATCTCTCTACACACAACCTTATTCTCTCTCATCATGCTCCACCACCTAGTACATAGACCTGTCCACTCTCCTTCATAGAAGACTTCCACTGTCCCAGAACAGGAAGTGGTCCCATTCACCAGTCTGACTGAGTATTCAGCTGTAAACAGCAGAGAGGAAAAAACAGTGGTGAGGACAGATGATGACAGTGATTCTGTTTTCTAACAGCAGTGATGCTTGTGGTTGACAAGTATTAGTAGTTCCATAAAACACTACTTGTTATTGGGGTTTAGAATGGTTTGTATGGACACATGAATTTCTCCATGTGGGATAATAAAGTTGACTAATATTGAACTGCTATAATCACTGTAGATTTATACTCTACCTACTGGTGGACTGACGCTTTGAGCCTGGAGATCTGAGGAGAAAGAGAGAGACAGAGGAGAGAGACAGAGACAGAGAGAGAAAAAAGGAGGAGAAAGGGAGGAGTCAGAGGAAGAGAGAGACAGAGGTTAAATGAACATCAACATGACCTTTCATGATGTGATCGGGAAGAATCGCAATCAACCGGTTGGTGACCAGCTGCTCTAGAAAAGTTAGTGAAGTTCAATCTTGTGCTTCTCGCTATTGGCTGATTTATCTGCAGTTTAGAGGGAACATTGTGTCACACCCTGATCTGTTTCACTGTCTTTGTGATTAT
>NW_022263736.1:0-17500 GCF_002021735.2 Oncorhynchus kisutch
GCTTGTAGGTTAGCAGTAAAACCTTGAAATCAGCCCTTGCCTTAACAGGAAGCCACTGTAGGGAGGCAAGCACTGGAGAAAGAGTGAACAAATGTTTTGGTTCTAGTCAGGATTCTAGCAGCTGTATTTAGCACTAAGTGAAGTTTATTTAGTGCTTTATCCGGGCAGCCGGAAAGTAGAGCATTGCAGTAGTCTAACCTAGAAGTGACAAAAGCATTGATTCATTTTTCTGCATCATTTTTGGACAGAAAGTTTCTGATTTTTGCAATGTTACGCAGATGGAAAAAAAGCTGTCCTTGAAACAGTCTTGATATGTTTCAAAAGAGAGATCAGGGTCCAGAGTAATGCCGAGGTCCTTCACATTTTTATTTGAGACGACTGTACAACCATCAAGATTAATTGTCAGATTCAACAGAAGATCTCTTTGTTTCTTGGGACCTAGATCAAGCACCTCTGTTTTGTCCGAGTTTAAAAGTAGAAAGTTTGCAGCCATCCACTTCCTTTTGTCTGAAACGCAGGCTTCCAGCGAGGGTCATTTTGGGGCTTCACCATGTTTCATTGAAATGTACAGCTGTGTGTCATCCGCATAGCAGTGACAGTTAACAATGTTTTCAAATGACATCCCCAAGAGGTCAAATATATAGTTAAAACAATAGAGGTCCTAAAACGGAACCTTGAGGAACACCGACATTTACAGTTGTTTTGTCAGAGGACAAACCATTCACAGAGACAAACTGGTTTCTTTCCGACAGATAATATCTAAACCAGCCAGAACTTATCCGTTGTAGACCAATTTGGGTTTCCAATCTCTCCAAAAGAATGTGGTAATCGATGGTAATCAAAAGCAGCACTAAGGTCTAGGAGCACATGGACAGATGCAGAGCCTCGGTCTATGCCATTAAAAGGCATTTACCACCTTCACAAGTGCAGTCTCAGTGCTATGATGGGGTCTAAAACCAGACTGAAGCGTTTCGTATATATTGTTTGTCTTCAGGAAGGCAGTGAGTTGCTGCGCAACATCTTTTTCAAAACATGTTTGAGAGGAATGGGAGATTCGATATAGGCCGATAGTTTTTTATATTTTCTGGGTCAAGGTTTGGCTTTTTTCAAGAGAGGCTTTATTACTGCCACTTTTAGTGAGTTTGGTACACATCTGGTGGATCGAGAGACATTTATTATGTTCAACATAGGAGGGCCAAGCACAGGAAGCAGCTCTTTCAGTAGTTTAGTTGGAATTGGGGTCCAGTATGCAGCTTGAAAAGGGTTTAGAAAGCCATGATTTTTCACATCATTGTGTCCAGAACATACAGTACTAAAACCTGTGGAGGTGTCTCCCTTGATTCTAGGTCCTGGCAAGAGTTGGGCAGACGCAGGACAACTGAGCGTTTGGAGGAATCCGCAGATTTATAAAGGAGCTCCGTTAAATTTGCTTCTCTAATGATCAGGAGCTTTTCCTCAAAGAAGTTTATGAATTTATTACTGCTGAGGTGAAAGGTATCCTCTCTTGGGGAATGCTGCTTTTTAGTTAGCTTTGCGACAGTATCACAAAGAAATGTTGGATTGTTCTTATTTTCCTCAATTAAGTTGGAAAAATAGGATGATTGAGCAGCAGTGAGGGCTCTTCGATACTGCATGGTACTGTCTTTCCAAGCTAGTCGGAAGACTTCCAGTTTGGTGTAGCGCCATTTCCGTACCAATTTTCTGGAGGCTTGCTTCAGAGCTTGGGTATTTTCTGTATACCAGGGAGCTAGTTTCTTATGACAAATGTTTTTAGTTTTTAGGGGTGCGACTGCATCTAGGGTATTGCGCAAGGTTAAACTGAGTTCCTCAGTTAGGTGGTTAACTCATTTTTGTCCTCTGACGTCCTTGAGTAGGCAGAGGGAGTCTGGAAGGGCATCTAGGAATCTTTCGGTTGTCTGAGAAATTATATCACGACTTTTAATGCTCCTTGGTTGGGGTCTGAGCAGATTATTTGTTACGATTGCAAATGCAATAAATGGTGGTCCGATAGTCCAGGAATATGAGAAAAAACATTGAGATCCACAATATTTATTCCTTGGGACAAAACTAGGTCCAGAGTATGACTGTGGCAGTGAGTAGAACCGGAGACATGTTGGACAAAACCCACTGATGATGGCTCCGAAAGCCTTTTGGAGTGGGTCTGTGGACTTTTCCATATGAATATTAAAGTCACCAAAATTTAGAATATTATCTGCTATGACTACAAGGTCCGATAGGAATTCAGGGAACTCGGTGAGGAACGCTGTATATGGCCCAGGAGGCCTGTAAACAGTAGCTGTAAAAAGTGATTGAGTAGCTGATAGATTTCATGACTAGAAGCTCAAAAGACGTGTTGTAAATTGAAATCGTAAATGTTTATTTATTATCTGGTCACTATAGACTACAGTATATTTATTCTCTGGTCACTATAGAATACAGTATATTTATTCTCTGGTCACTATAGAATACAGTATATTTATTCTCTGGTCACTATAGACTACAGTATATTTATTCTCTGGTCACTATAGACTACAGTATGTTTATTCTGTGGTCACTATAGACTACAGTATATTTATTCTCTGGTCACTATAGACTACAGTATATTTATTCTCTGGTCACTATAGACTACAGTATATTTATTCTCTGGTCACTATAGACTACAGTATATTTATTCTCTGGTCACTATAGACTACGGTATATTTATTCTCTGGTCACTATAGACTACTGTATATTTATTCTCTGGTCACTAGGGTGTAGACTACAGTATATTTATTCTCTGGTCACTATAGACTACAGTATATTTATTCTCTGGTCATTAGGATGTAGGCTACAGTATATTTATTCTCTGGTCACTAGGATGTAGGCCAGGTATGGAGGTCATTATACCTGCACTGTAAAACCAAGTGTTTAGGATCTGAACAGCTTTGAAACACATCAAGGCACTTTTAATTTCAATGAAAACGTGTCACAGTGTTTAGATTGTAAAGATCAGGCTTATTTGATCTAATACTTGTTAAACACATGAACAAGTTTATTCAGTACAAGTCATTGGGTTTTGTACACTAAACACTGGGGGTGTTGTTTTAACACTGTAGGGTGTAATGCCATATTTGCATATTTCCCAGCATGCTTTTCAAATGAATGTGAGAGATAACCACCAATCACTGTGTTTGTTAGTGACAGAGATATGATTGTTACCTTCAATAACTTCTACTACTGAAGCCTGCACCAGATGACTGACTAAGTGAATGTGTTTCCATTAAAAATTAATCCTTAATGACCTCATATTATATATGTCATACGGTCATTTAGTTATGGCCTAGTTATCCTCAACATTGTGGTTTGAAAATCCTGGCTCACGGGCCACATCAGACCTGCAAGTCACAATATGCTGGTTTGTGAAGTGATTAGTTGTTCCAATCAGAATCCAGTCAGAGGGAGGATATCCAAGAATTAGAATATTTCATCATCCACAACCAGCAGTCAGAATGGTTGCTATGGTGAAGGACTTAACAGACAAGACGACCTAAACCAGGGCTCCCCAACTGGTGATTTCAATATTTCTTTTATTTTTGGAAATCTGTTCCCAAGGATTCTTATTCATAATTAACATATACTTGTATATGTGATCATATACACACAAGGTTTCAAATTATTACATTTTAGCCAAATATTAAGTTTGTTTGTGCTTCTTGCAGTCAATTCTGCAGTTTACAAATTACTTGTAATTATGTTCCGGATCCCTGACCAGCCGCTCTTAAAAACTTGGGCCCTCAGCTGAATCTAGGTGAAAACCCCTGACCTAAACCATCTAAACTGGAACAACCATCTCAGTAACGGGTGGAATAAATCCAACCCCTTACCGATTGAATTAGTTTAGAACAATTTGAGTTATCTTAATATAATTTATTCAATCAGTGTGCATGAGGAAAAACAGATATTAAAGCAAACTGTTCTAAAGATCAACAAAGCATGCTGGGAAATATGATAATGAGTGTGTGTGTCCCCCTGCTGAGAGAGTTAACTCTGAGAGATTTAGTGAAAATGAACTCAACACGGTTGAGTAACAACAACACCACGTGATTGAAAATATGTCTTGACTGTTCAGTTGTTCTGAAATGTAGGTAACGTAACAGACATTCATTCCTAACACTGATCTGAATTAAAGACATGGAAAGTCACATCAATTTCTAATGACTAAATGCACTCTGAACAGGACAATGGAAAAGTATTTAAAATCTGACCACCTAGGAGATAGGTGTTTGCCTGGTTGGAAACTGACTGGAGAAAGCTGACTATCATGTTTAATATTGCTTTCTTAACACTTGTGTTTAAGATGGGAACACTTAATGGCAAATTTAAACACCTAATGTTTAAGTTTCATACACAGACATTTAGGTTATAAACGTGTCACATGTTTCATTGTTTTACAGTGATTTACAATGACTCTTTTCTGTTCAAGGGAGATCGTGTGATTAGAAAAGTGCGTCCCAAATGGCAGCCTATTCCCTACATAGTGCACTACTTTTGACCAGAGCCCTATGGACCCTGGTAAAAAGTAGTTCATTATGTATGGAATAGGCTGCCATTTGGAACACAACCATGGTCCCGTTTCTAACCTCCATAAAGGTGTGGTTTAGTCCTGTTTCTAACCTCTAAGAGGGGTGGTTTAGTCCTGTTTCTAACCTCTAAGAGGGGTGGTTTAGTCCTGTTTCTAACCTCCATAAAGGGGTGGTTTAGTCCTGTTTCTAATCTCTAAGAGGTATGATTTGGTCCTGTTTCTAAGGGGTGGTGTAGTCCTGTTTCTAACCTCTAAGAGGGGTGGTTTAGTCCTGTTTCTAACCTCTAAGAGGGGTGGTTTAGTCCCGTTTCTAACCTCCATAAAGGGGTGGTTTATTCCTGTTTCTAACCTCTAAGAGGGGTGGTTTAGTCCTGTTTCTAACCTCCATAAAGAGGTGGTTTAGTCCTGTTTCTAATCTCTAAGAGGTATGATTTGGTCCTGTTTCTAAGGGGTGGTTTAGTCCTGTTTCTAATCTCTAAGAGGTATGATTTGGTCCTGTTTCTAAGGGGTGGTTTAGTCCTGTTTCTAATCTCTAAGAGGTATGGTTTGGTCCTGTTTCTAAGGGGTGGTTTAGTCCTGTTTCTAACCTCTAAGAGGTATGGTTTGGTCCTGTTTCTAAGGGGTGGTTTAGTCCTGTTTCTAAGGGGTGGTTTGGTCCTGTTTCTAAGGGGTGGTTTAGTCCTGTTTCTAAGGGGTGGTTTGGTCCTGTTTCTAACCTCCATAAAGGGGTGGTTTAGTCCTGTTTCTAACCTCTAAGAGGTATGGTTTGGTCCTGTTTCTAAGGGGTGGTTTAGTCCTGTTTCTAAGGGGTGGTTTGGTCCTGTTTCTAAGGGATGGTTTAGTCCTGTTTCTAAGGGGTGGTTTAGTCCTGTTTCTAACCTCCATAAAGGGGTGGTTTAGTCCTGTTTCTAACCTCTAAGATGTATGGTTTGGTCCTGTTTCTAAGGGGTGGTTTAGTATTTTGTCTTGGAGGACCATCTATTGATTGTGTTTGTTCTCTCTCTCTTTCTCTCTCCAGGTCGAGACATGGCCAACACAACCCTACCGGGTTATCCCCCTCACGTACCCCCCACCGGCCAAGGCAGCTACCCCACCTCAACACTGGCCGGAATGGTTCCTGGTGAGTCTACTTTTTGTGTGATTAGAAATGTGCGTCCCAAATGGCAGCCTATTCCCTACATAGTGCACAACTTTTGACCAGACTGGCCGGAATGGTTCCTGGTGAGTCTACTTTTTGTGTGATTAGAATGTGCGTCCCAAATGGCAGCCTATTCCCTACATAGTGCACTACTTTTGACCAGGCTGGCCGGAATGGTTCCTGGTGAGTCTACTTTTTGTGTGATTAGAATGTGCGTCCCAAATGGCAGCCTATTCCCTACATAGTGCACTACTTTTGACCAAACTGGCCGGAATGGTTCCTGGTGAGTCTACTTTTTGTGTGATTAGAATGTGCGTCCCAAATGGCAGCCTATTCCCTACATAGTGCACTACTTTTGACCAGACTGGCCGGAATGGTTCCTGGTGAGTCCTGTTAAGTGTTCCCATCTTAAACACAAGTTTAAGACAGAGACAGAGAGAGACATGGTTAAAAGACAGAGACA
Organism: Oncorhynchus kisutch; assembly: GCF_002021735.2. NCBI lineage: Eukaryota > Metazoa > Chordata > Actinopteri > Salmoniformes > Salmonidae > Oncorhynchus > Oncorhynchus kisutch. The sequence goes on from NW_022263736.1 coordinate 6,163, forward strand.
GACAGAGACAGGGAGAGACATGGTTAAAGGACAGAGACAGAGAGAGAGACATGGTTAAAAGACAGAGACAGACAGAGACAGGGAGATACATGGTTAAAGGACAGAGACAGAGAGAGACATGGTTAAAAGACAGAGACATGGTTAAAAGACAGAGACAGAGACATGGTTAAAAGACAGAGACAGGGAGAGACATGGTTAAAGGACAGAGACAGAGAGAGACATGGTTAAAAGACAGAGACAGACAGAGACATGGTTAAAAGACAGAGACAGACAGAGACAGGGAGATACATGGTTAAAGGACAGAGACAGAGAGAGACATGGTTAAAAGACAGAGACAGGGAGATACATGGTTAAAGGACAGAGACAGAGAGAGACATGGTTAAAAGACAGAGACATGGTTAAAAGACAGAGACAGAGACATGGTTAAAAGACAGAGACAGGGAGAGACATGGTTAAAGGACAGAGACAGAGAGAGACATGGTTAAAAGACAGAGACAGACAGAGACATGGTTAAAAGACAGACAGACAGAGACATGGTTAAAAGACCTCTCAGTTCCACTCCAGTATCTTAACTCATTATCTCTCTGTGGTGTATACAGTGCATGAGGCATTCCCAGGAGCCGTCGATAAACAGCTAGCGATCTCCTCTCCTCCGTCTCCCTCCCAGTCATCCACTCGGCCTCCTCAGTGGTCAGAGCACCTCCCTTTCCTCCTCTACTTAACCTGCAGTTCAGGTTCACAACAAACAGTGAAGGGTCACAACGCGGAGGCATGGGAGGCCAGTCAATATTTAAATCACTATCTCTCTAAGGAGGGTCAGGCTGTGCCAGGGCTAGTGTTTCACTGCCAGAACACAGCAACCAGACACTAACCTGGGGCGAGACGGGATGGGACAGGATGCATTCTGGTTACAGCACTGATTCACTGGTTGTTTCCTGGTATCCCCCCTCCCTGTGCACGTATACCCCAACCCAGCACAGGCAGCACGCACCGCCATTTGTCTTTGAGCTGATCAACCCATGCGGAAAGGAAATCCAATCGAGTGCACAGCTGTGTTAGAAAATCATTAACCGATTACAGCATGCTCAAATGGCTTCAGGATTCAGACCCGCTCTCCCCCCGCTCTCCTCCCCCCGCTCTCCCCCCGCTCTCTCCCCGCTCTCCCCCCGCTCTCCCCCCGCTCTCCCCCCGCTCTCCCCCCGCTCTCTCCCCGCTCTCCCCCCGCTCTCCCCCCGCTCTCCTCCCGCTCTCCCCCCGCTCTCCCCCCGCTCTCTCCCCGCTCTCCTCCCGTTCTCCCGCGTCCATCCGTCTGATCACTGTTTTGTCCACTGGATGTAATGCACACTGGTGATTTTAATTTCAGTTTCAGCATAGAGTATCAACAACACACACAGAGCCTTCACAAAGTATTCACACTCCTTGACTTTTTCCACATTTTGAGGTGTTTTACAGCCTGAATTTAAAATGGATTCAGTGTCACTGATACACACAGTACCTCATAATGTCAAAGGGCAATTATGTATAAATGTTAACAAATTAATAAAAAATGAAAAGCTGAAATGTTGTGAGTCAATAAGTGTTCAACCCCTTTGTTACGGAGATCCTAAATAAGTTCAGGAGTAAAAACGAGCTTAACGAGTCCCATAATAAATTGCATGGACTCTGTATCCAATAGTAGTGTTTAACATGATTTTTAAATGACCACCCCACTTCTGTTCCCTCTGGTCCCTCAACCACAAAGACCAGGGAGGGTTTTTTCTACCAAATGGTTCGCAAAGAACGGCAGCTATTGGTTGACAGTGAATATCCTTTTGAGCATGGTACAGTTATTAAATACAGCAAGAATAAACAACCAACTTGACAGAGCTTGAAGAATTAAACAAATAAATAATGAGCAAATATTGTACAATCCAGGTGTGGAAAGCTCTTAGAAACTTACCCAGAAAGACTCACAGCTGAAATCACTTCCAAAGGTGATTCTAACATGAATTGACTCAGGTGTGTGAATACTTATGTAAATTGGTGGGGGGGAGGGTTATTTTATTTTATACAAATGTTAGAATCTTTCTTCTACTTTGACGTTACAGTATGTAGATAATTGACCCAAAAAAATACAATTCAATCCATTTGAATGACTCTTTGTAACACAACAACATGTGGAAAAAGTCCAGGGGTGTGAATACCTTGTGAAGGCAGTGTAACTGCTACTGTGGAATATGAATCAAACACAAAGAGATGTGGTCTTTGTCTGGTTAATACACATGGTGTTTTGACGTTGGGCAGTCAAATGGTTAAAATATAGTATTTATGTTTGTTTGTGATATGTACATTATAACTCTTATACTGTAATTACATGAGTACTTCCACAGTGTAAAGTCACTGTAATTACATGAGTACTTCCAGTGTAAAGTGACTGTGATTACATGAGTACTTCCACAGTGTAAAGTCACTGTGATTACATGAGTACTTCCACAGTGTAAAGTCACTGTGATTACATGAGTACTTCTACACATGTAATGTCACTGTAATTACATGAGTACTTCCACAGTGTAAAGTCACTGTGATTACATGAGTACTTCCACAGTGTAAAGTCACTGTGATTACATGAGTACTTCCACAGTGTAAAGTGACTGTAATTACATGAGTACTTCTACACATGTAAAGTCACTGTAATTACATGAGTACTTCCACAGTGTAAAGTCACTGTAATTACATGAGTACTTCCACAGTGTAAAGTCACTGTGATTACATGAGTACTTCCACAGTGTAAAGTCACTGTGATTACATGAGTACTTCTACACATGTAAAGTCACTGTAATTACATGAGTACTTCCACAGTGTAAAGTCACTGTGATTACATGAGTACTTCCACAGTGTAAAGTCAATGTGATTACATGAGTACTTCCACAGTGTAAAGTCACTGTAATTACATGAGTGTTCTACACATGTAAAGTCACTGTAATTACATGAGTACTTCCACAGTGTAAAGTCACTGTAATTACATGAGTACTTCCACAGTGTAAAGTCACTGTGATTACATGAGTACTTCCACAGTGTAAAGTCACTGTGATTACATGAGTCCTTCCACAGTGTAAAGTCACTGTAATTACATGAGTACTTCCACAGTGTAAAGTGACTGTGATTACATGAGTACTTCCACAGTGTAAAGTCACTGTGATTACATGAGTACTTCCACAGTGTAAAGTGACTGTGATTACATGAGTACTTCCACAGTGTAAAGTGACTGTAATGTAATGTGCTCTCTATTATTTCCATGGCAGTCAGTTCATCTGGTTGGAGATGGAGAACACAATGTGTTTTTTGTCACCACATCTTATCAAATATATATTTTTTTATCACTCAGTCGTTCTCATCAGTCGCGAGCCACCAGCAGTAACATGGTGCTGGTGGCTCGCCTTTAAACCCTTCATTTATCTGACCCACAGACGCTAAGATTTAGTGACAGGCCCCAAACACTGTTAAAATCTCAGCCTTGTATTGTCTCATACAATAATAAAACGTGTTGGACCAACAGCATTGCTCACTGGCATGGTCTAAGTTACTTCCTGCCCGCACTGAAATTCTGTGGCACAGATCTATAGAAAAGGGTTGCCTTTCCTCGGAGGAAGTCTATAACAAGAGTTCATAATGCCATCAGAAAGGATGCTAGCAAATGTGTTAAAATCACACTGTTTATTTAGTTGTATGATGTGGAATATAGACGAGGTACGGGACAGTAGATACTATGACAGCAGGTGTTATGAGGTACAGGGCAGTAGATACTATGACAGCAGGTGTTAAGAGGTACAGGACAGTAGATACTATGACAGTGGGTGTTAAGAGGTACAGGACAGTAGATACTATGACAGCATGTGTTAAGAGGTATATGACAGTAGATACTATGACAGCAGGTGTTAAGAGGTACAGGACAGTAGATACTATGACAGCATGTGTTAAGAGGTATAGGACAGTAGATACTATGACAGCAGGTGTTAAGAGGTACAGGACAGTAGATACTATGACAGCAGGTGTTAAGAGGTACAGGACAGTAGTTACTATGACAGCAGGTGTTAAGAGGTACAGGACAGTAGATACTATGACAGCAGGTGTTAAGAGGTACAGGACAGTAGATACTATGACAGCAGGTGTTAAGAGGTACAGGACAGTAGATACTATGACAGCAGGTGTTAAGAGGTACAGGACAGTAGATACTATGACAGCAGGTGTTATGAGGTACAGGACAGTAGATACTATGACAGCAGGTGTTATGAGGTACAGGACAGTAGATACTATGACAGCAGGTGTTAAGAGGTACAGGACAGTAGATACTATGACAGCAGGTGTTATGAGGTACAGGACAGTAGATACTATGACAGCAGGTGTTAAGAGGTACAGGACAGTAGATACTATGACAGGGGGTGTTAAGAGGTACAGGACAGTAGTTACTATGACAGCAGGTGTCAAGAGGTACAGGACAGTAGTTACTATGACAGTGGGTGTTAAGAGGTACAGGACAGTAGATACTATGACAGCAGGTGTTATGAGGTACAGGACAGTAGATACTATGACAGCAGGTGTTAAGAGGTACAGGACAGTAGATACTATGACAGCAGGTGTTAAGAGGTACAGGACAGTAGATACTATGACAGGGGGTGTTAAGAGGTACAGGACAGTAGATACTATGACAGCAGGTGTTATGAGGTACAGGACAGTAGATACTATGACAGCAGGTGTTATGAGGTACAGGACAGTAGATACTATGACAGCAGGTGTTAAGAGGTACGGGACAGTAGATACTATGACAGCAGGTGTTAAGAGGTACGGGACAGTAGATACTATAACAGCAGGTGTTAAGAGGTACAGGACAGTAGATACTATGACAGCAGGTGTTAAGAGGTACAGGACAGTAGATACTATGACAGGGGGTGTTAAGAGGTACAGGACAGTAGATACTATGACAGCAGGTGTTATGAGGTACGGGACAGTAGATACTATGACAGCAGGTGTTATGAGGTACAGGACAGTAGATACTATGACAGTGGGTGTTAAGAGGTACAGGACAGTAGATACCATGACAGTGGTTGTTAAGAGGTATAGGACAGTAGATACTATGACAGCAGGTGTTATGAGGTACAGGACAGTAGATACTATGACAGTGGGTGTTAAGAGGTACAGGACAGTAGATACTATGACAGGGGGTGTTAAGAGGTACAGGACAGTAGATACTATGACAGCAGGTGTTATGAGGTACAGGACAGTAGATACTATGACAGCAGGTGTTATGAGGTACAGGACAGTAGATACTATGACAGCAGGTGTTAAGAGGTACGGGACAGTAGATACTATGACAGCAGGTGTTAAGAGGTACGGGACAGTAGATACTATAACAGCAGGTGTTAAGAGGTACAGGACAGTAGATACTATGACAGCAGGTGTTAAGAGGTACAGGACAGTAGATCCTATGACAGGGGGTGTTAAGAGGTACAGGACAGTAGATACTATGACAGCAGGTGTTATGAGGTACGGGACAGTAGATACTATGACAGCAGGTGTTATGAGGTACAGGACAGTAGATACTATGACAGTGGGTGTTAAGAGGTACAGGACAGTAGATACCATGACAGTGGTTGTTAAGAGGTATAGGACAGTAGATACTATGACAGCAGGTGTTATGAGGTACAGGACAGTAGATACTATGACAGTGGGTGTTAAGAGGTACAGGACAGTAGATACTATGACAGTGGGTGTTAAGAGGTACAGGACAGTAGATACTATGACAGTGGGTGTTAAGAGGTATAGGACAGTAGATACTATGACAGCAGGTGTTAAGAGGTACAGGACAGTAGTTACTATGACAGCAGGTGTTAAGAGGTACAGGACAGTAGTTACTATGACAGTGGGTGTTAAGAGGTACAGGACAGTAGATACTATGACAGCGGGTGTTAAGAGGTACAGGACAGTAGTTACTATGACAGCGGGTGTTAAGAGGTACAGGACAGTAGTTACTATGACAGTGGGTGTTAAGAGGTACAGGACAGTAGATACTATGACAGCGGGTGTTAAGAGGTACAGGACAGTAGATACTATGACAGCAGGTGTTAAGAGGTACAGGACAGTAGATACTATGACAGCAGGTGTTAAGAGGTACAGGACAGTAGTTACTATGACAGCAGGTGTTAAGAGGTACAGGACGGTAGATACTATGACAGCAGGTGTTAAGAGGTACGGGACAGTAGATAATATGACAGCAGGTGTTATGAGGTACAGGACAGTAGATACTATGACAGTGGGTGTTAAGAGGTACAGGACAGTAGATACTATGACAGCAGGTGTTATGAGTTACAGGACAGTAGATACTATGACAGCAGGTGTTAAGAGGCACAGGACAGTAGTTACTATGACAGCAGGTGTTATGAGGTACAGGACAGCAGTTACTATGACAGCAGATGTTAAGAGGTACAGGACAGTAGTTACTATGGCAGCAGGTGTTATGAGGTACAGGACAGTAGTTACAATGACAGCAGGTGTTATGAGGTACAGGACAGTAGTTACTATGACAGCAGGTGAGGTACGGGACAGTAGATACTATGACAGCAGGTGTTAAGAGGTACAGGACAGTAGTTACTATGACAGCAGGTGTTATGAGGTACAGGACAGTAGATACTATCACAGCAGGTGTTAAGAGGTACAGGACAGTAGATACTATGACAGCAGGTGTTATGAGGTACAGGACAGTAGTTACTATGACAGCAGGTGTTAAGAGGTACAGGACAGTAGTTACTATGACAGCAGGTGTTATGAGGTACAGGACAGTAGTTACTATGACAGCAGGTGTTAAGAGGTACAGGACAGTAGATACTATGACAGCAGGTGTTAAGAGGTACAGGACAGTAGATACTATGACAGCAGGTGTTATGAGGTACAGGACAGTAGTTACTATGACAGAAGGTGTTAAGAGGTACAGGACAGTAGATACTATGACAGCAGGTGTTATGAGGTACAGGACAGTAGTTACTATGACAGCAGGTGTTATGAGGTACGGGACAGTAGATACTATGACAGCAGGTGAGGTACGGGACAGTAGATACTATGACAGCAGGTGTTAAGAGGTACAGGACAATAGATACTTTGACAGCAGGTGTTAAGAGGTACAGGACAATAGATACTATGACAGCAGGTGAGGTACAGGACAGTAGATACTATGACAGCAGGTGTTAAGAGGTACAGGACAGTAGATACTATGACAGCAGGTGTTATGAGGTACAGGACAGTAGTTACTATGACAGCAGGTGTTAAGAGGTACAGGACAGTAGATACTATGACAGCAGGTGTTAAGAGGTACAGGACAGTAGTTACTATGGCAGCAGGTGTTATGAGGTACAGGACAGTAGTTACAATGACAGCAGGTGTTATGAGGTACAGGACAGTAGTTACTATGACAGCAGGTGAGGTACGGGACAGTAGATACTATGACAGCAGGTGTTAAGAGGTACAGGACAGTAGTTACTATGACAGCAGGTGTTATGAGGTACAGGACAGTAGATACTATCACAGCAGGTGTTAAGAGGTACAGGACAGTAGATACTATGACAGCAGGTGTTATGAGGTACAGGACAGTAGTTACTATGACAGCAGGTGTTAAGAGGTACAGGACAGTAGTTACTATGACAGCAGGTGTTATGAGGTACAGGACAGTAGTTACTATGACAGCAGGTGTTAAGAGGTACAGGACAGTAGATACTATGACAGCAGGTGTTAAGAGGTACAGGACAGTAGATACTATGACAGCAGGTGTTATGAGGTACAGGACAGTAGTTACTATGACAGAAGGTGTTAAGAGGTACAGGACAGTAGATACTATGACAGCAGGTGTTATGAGGTACAGGACAGTAGTTACTATGACAGCAGGTGTTATGAGGTACGGGACAGTAGATACTATGACAGCAGGTGAGGTACGGGACAGTAGATACTATGACAGCAGGTGTTAAGAGGTACAGGACAATAGATACTTTGACAGCAGGTGTTAAGAGGTACAGGACAATAGATACTATGACAGCAGGTGAGGTACAGGACAGTAGATACTATGACAGCAGGTGTTAAGAGGTACAGGACAGTAGATACTATGACAGCAGGTGTTATGAGGTACAGGACAGTAGTTACTATGACAGCAGGTGTTAAGAGGTACAGGACAGTAGATACTATGACAGCAGGTGTTAAGAGGTACGGGATCAGTAGTTACTATGACAGCAGGTGTTAAGAGGTACAGGACAGTAGATACTATGACAGTGGGTGTTAAGAGGTACAGGACAGTAGATACTATGACAGCAGGTGTAAAGAGGTACAGGACAGTAGATACTATGACAGCAGGTGTTAAGAGGTACAGGACAGTAGATACTATGACAGCAGGTGTTAAGAGGTACAGGACAGTAGATACTATGACAGCATGTGTTAAGAGGTACAGGACAGTAGATACTATGACAGCAGGTGTTAAGAGGTACAGGACAGTAGATAATATGACAGCAGGTGTTAAGACGTACAGGACAGTAGATACTATGACAGTGGGTGTTAAGAGGTATAGGACATTAGATACTATGACAGTGGGTGTCAAGAGGTACGGAACAGTAGATACTATGACAGCAGGTGTTAAGAGGTACAGGACAGTAGATACTATGACAGCAGGTGTTAAGAGGTACAGGACAATAGATACTATGACAGCAGGTGTTAAGAGGTACAGGACATTAGATACTATGACAGCAGATGTTAAGAGGTACAGGACAGTAGATACTATGACAGCAGGTGTTATGAGGTACAGGACAGTAGATACTATGACAGCAGGTGTTAAGAGGTACAGGACAGTAGATACTATGACAGCAGGTGTTAAGAGGTACAGGACAGTAGATACTATGACAGCAGGTGTTAAGAGGTACAGGACAGTAGATACTATGACAGCAGGTGTGAAGAGGTACAGGACAGTAGTTACTATGACAGCAGTCTTGCATCATTAAAATTAAATGGAGAGAAATGATAAGAACTAAATGACTTGGTTGACTAGTCTCACATACATTTTTAATTTTTAAATTGACCTTTATTTAACCAGGCAAGTCAGTTAAGAACAAATTCTTATTTTCAATGACGGCCTAGGAACAGTGGGTTAACTGCCAGATTAGTACCTTGTCAGCTCGGGGGTTTGAACTTGCAACCTTCCGGTTCCTAGTCCAACTTTCTAACCACTAGACTACCCTGCTAAATGACTATTGAATTACCCCCATATGTTATATATGATGGGAAATGGCTAGCAAGTGAAAGAGTTTCATAAGATAATGGAATGGGACTTTAAAAATGCTAATTGTTTTGTTTGTTTTACAGGGAGTGAGTTTACAGGAAACCCTTACAGTCATCCACAGTACACGACCTACAACGAGGCATGGCGGTTCAGCAACCCAGCATTACTAAGTGAGTATGACTGACTGGAGTCTTACAGCATATCACAACCACTACAGTGTTATTATATATATATTTTTTTTAACATATCCCTTAAATGATTAAAAAATTAAAAATAAATGCATTGCAACATTTGTTTTATTGTATTAGACTTGGCTGGTATAATGAATTTACAACAGCTAACGGATACAAGTGTTAGAATAGGAGTTATTGAGAAGACAACAGGAGACATAATTACAGTGTTTTGTGGGTTATGGTGGATGTTGTTTCCAACGGTCCATTTCTTCTGTTAACCTTCCAGGTTCCCCTTATTATTATAGTGCCACATCCAGAGGTTCCGGACCACCTACTGCTGCCACGGCATATGACCGCCACTAGTTACCATGGAAACCAAATCAACCACCACCACCACCACCACCTACACCATGACTACAACCATGGCTTCGGCAGCGTCCATGTTGCCCCGGTGTGAACAGAGGGCATGAGGTGATACCGTTAAAGACAGCTAACAGGCAGCTTCATTTCCTGGATACTACACTACTACACACAACAGAAGAAGAACGGTCCTCCTGGATACCACACTACTACACACAACAGAAGAAGAACGGTCCTCCTGGATACCACACTACTACACACAACAGAAGAAGAACGGTCCTCCTGGATACCACACTACTACACACAACAGAAGAAGAACGGTCCTCCTCGATACCACACTACTACACACAACAGAAGAAGAACGGTCCTCCTGGATACTACACTACTACACACAACAGAAGAAGAACGGTCCTCCTGGATACCACACTGCTACACACAACAGAAGAAGAACGGTCCTCCTGGATACTACACTACTACACACAACAGAAGAAGAACGGTCCTCCTGGATACCACACTACTACACACAACAGAAGAAGAACGGTCCTCCTGGATACCACACTACTACACACAACAGAAGAAGAACGGTCCTCCTGGATACCACACTGCTACACACAACAGAAAATTACCTGATCGTTCGGGATACCATGCAGGCAACTTCCCATCAACCATGAATTTGGTAAAAAATGTAAAATTCTTCATTCTGATCTGCGTGACTGTACATTACCACTAGAGACTTTGAAAGACTATATATACGTGATACTACTGAGGTTACTGAGGTAAAAAGAAAAAAAAAATACAAGTTTTGAAAATGAAAAGGAGTAATTTGTATCTTTTCCTGTTTTGTAAATGGTCCTCCGTTTGTTTTTCCTCCTTCGTGGATCAAAACGTTACATTACTTGACTGATCTGTCGGCTGACGGAGGAACCCGTCCTGAGCTGAGAGTCCAGGACAGTATAGTAGCAGGCTGTTGTTCCCCTTCCTTCTGCATCGGTCTGAACCTTCTACTCTTACGGGCAGTGCAATGAGATCAAAGCTAAAAGACATTGGCGTCGAAGCGACTAAGGCTGCCGCAGCTTGGTTCCACTCCTCTATTACAAGCAAACGGACAGACATTTTATTTGTAACCAACCAAACGTTCAAGCATGATTAAAGGAATCAGTTGCTTTTGTTTTGATGATGATGATGATGATGATGATGATGCCAGGAGAAGATTATAAAGGCGGTGTTCTCTGTGATACACAATCAGACGGAGGGGAAAGTAAACAAGAAAAACGCTGAATTGATAAATGAGAAGGACATTGTGACATACCGTGGTCTTCTAATTTACAAGGTTTAAAAAAATAAATAAAAAAAAACCCTAGTAAATATATTCTTAAAATATTTTTTTTAATTTTGTTTTTATAATTGTTATTTGACATCTTAATGAATTGCAAATAATATGCTTGACTTTTTGTTGTTGTCATTTTTATTTGTCAGGATACTAGAAATAATCAGGCAGAATCTATTTTGTATTTGTTTTTAA
>NW_022263736.1:22500-44446 GCF_002021735.2 Oncorhynchus kisutch
GGTGGATTTGCGTCAACCTAAAATTTGTAATGTTTTAGCATTGGAATTGAATCAATTCTTTCTTCCATGATGACACTTCTTATCACATACAGTTATACTGCTACACTTCTTATCACATAGAGTTATACTGGTACACTTCTTATCACATACAGTTATACTGGTACACTTCTTATCACATACAGTTATACTGGTACACTTCTTATCACATACAGTTATACCGGTACACTTCTTATCACATACAGTTATACTGGTACACTTCTTATCACATACAGTTATACTGGTACACTTCTTATCACATACAGTTATACTGGTACACTTCTTATCACATACAGTTATACTGGTACACTTCTTATCATACCTCCTGTAGTGACTCCATGATCACACACTTCTTATCACATACAGTCATACCTCCTGTGGTGACTCTGTGATGACACACTGCTTATCACATACAGTTATACCTTCTGTAAGACTCCATGATGACACACTGCTTATCATACCTCCTGTAGTGACTCCATGATGACACACTTCTTATCATACCTCCTGTAGTGACTCCATGATCGCACACGTCTTACCACATACAGTCATACCCCCTGTAGTGACTCCATGATGGTACACTGCTTATCATACCTCCTGTAGTGACTCCATGATGACACACTTCTTATCATACCTCCGGTAGTGACTCAATGATCACACACTTCTTATCACATACAGTAATACCTCCTGTAGTGACTCCATGATGACACACTGCTTATCATACCTCCTGTAGTGACTCCATGATGACACACTTCTTATCATACCTCCTGTAGTGACTCAATGATCACACACTTCTTATCACATACAGTTATACCTCCTGTAGTGACTCCATGATGACACACTTCTTACCACATACAGTAATACCTCCTTTAGTGACTCCATGATGACACACTGCTTATCATACCTCCTGTAGTGACTCAATGATCACACACTTCTTATCACATACAGTAATACCTCCTGTAGTGACTCCATGATGACACACTTCTTATCACATACAGTCATACCTCCTGTAGTGACTCCATGATGACACACTGCTTATCATACCTCCTGTAGTGACTCAATGATGACACACGTCTTACCACATACAGTCATACCTCCTGTAGTGACTCCATGATGACACACTGCTTATCATACCTCCTGTAGTGACTCCATGATGACACACTGCTTATCATACCTCCTGTAGTGACTCCATGATGACACACTGCTTATCATACCTCCTGTACACCATGGTACTATGACATTAGCTTCTCAGAGAGAATACACCATGGTACTATGACATTAGCTTCTCAGAGAGAATACACCATGGTACTATGACATTAGCTTCTCAGAGAGAATACACCATGGTACTATGATATTAGCTTCTCAGAGAGAATACACCATGGTAGCATGATATTAGCTTCTCTGAGAGAATACACCATGGTAACATGATATTAGCTTCTCTGAGAGAATACACCATGGTAACATGATATTAGCTTCTCAGAGAGAATACACCATGGTAGCATGATATTAGTTTCTCTGAGAGAATACACCATGGTAACATGATATTAGCTTCTCAGAGAGAATACACCATGATACTATGATATTAGCTTCTCTGAGAGAATACACCATGGTAACATGATATTAGCTTCTCTGAGAGAATACACCATGGTACTATGATATTAGCTTCTCTGAGAGAATACACCATGGTAACATGATATTAACTTCTCTGAGAGAATACACCATGGTAGCATGATATTAGCTTCTCTGAGATAATACATTATGGTAATATGATGTTAGCTTCTCTGAGAGAATACACCATGATTATATGCGATCACCTTCTACCCAAGTCCCTTCTCAACCGATGTTGTCAACAGTCCCTCCTCAGCCCTTGTGGACAAGAGAAAACTGCTGAATGGTGGATTTGCGTCAACCTAAAATTTGTAATGTTTTAGCATTGGAATTGAATCAATTCTTTCTTCCATGATGACACTTCTTATCACATACAGTTATACTGCTACACTTCTTATCACATAGAGTTATACTGGTACACTTCTTATCACATACAGTTATACCGGTACACTTCTTATCACATACAGTTATACTGGTACACTTCTTATCACATACAGTTATACCGGTACACTTCTTATCACATACAGTTATACTGGTACACTTCTTATCACATACAGTTATACTGGTACACTTCTTATCACATACAGTTATACTGGTACACTTCTTATCACATACAGTTATACTGGTACACTTCTTATCATACCTCCTGTAGTGACTCCATGATCACACACTTCTTATCACATACAGTCATACCTCCTGTGGTGACTCTGTGATGACACACTGCTTATCACATACAGTTATACCTTCTGTAAGACTCCATGATGACACACTGCTTATCATACCTCCTGTAGTGACTCCATGATGACACACTTCTTATCATACCTCCTGTAGTGACTCCATGATCGCACACATCTTACCACATACAGTCATACCCCCTGTAGTGACTCCATGATGGTACACTGCTTATCATACCTCCTGTAGTGACTCCATGATGACACACTTCTTATCATACCTCCGGTAGTGACTCAATGATCACACACTTCTTATCACATACAGTAATACCTCCTGTAGTGACTCCATGATGACACACTGCTTATCATACCTCCTGTAGTGACTCCATGATGACACACTTCTTATCATACCTCCTGTAGTGACTCAATGATCACACACTTCTTATCACATACAGTTATACCTCCTGTAGTGACTCCATGATGACACACTGCTTATCATACCTCCTGTACTCAATGATCACACACTTCTTATCACATACAGTAATACCTCCTGTAGTGACTCCATGATGACACACTTCTTATCACATACAGTCATACCTCCTGTAGTGACTCCATGATGACACACTGCTTATCATACCTCCTGTAGTGACTCAATGATGACACACGTCTTACCACATACAGTCATACCTCCTGTAGTGACTCCATGATGACACACTTCTTACCTACTGAAGTACTTACCATATTTAATCTTAAATCAGCCATAATTCCCCTTGTGACAGGGGGATTGGATACTTTCTGTGTGCAACATGGAGTGGTAATTGAAAGCAATTGTTGTTTTTTTGGTTCAGACATTTCTAGCCTGTCTGTCTATGAGTAACAGGGTTGATGTTTTGTGCTCGACCCGTTTATTTTTTTAAAGAGTGGGAATAGCTCACCTACTTTTACACTATGGTTTCACTAATAGAAGTTAATGTTTCTTTAAAATATATATATATTTCAAAAATGTATAGTTTCGCCATATTAAAATGTATAGTTTCGCCATATTAAAATGTATAGTTTCGCCATATTAAAATGTATAGTTTCGCCATATTAAAATGTATAGTTTCGCCATATTAAAATGTATAGTTTCGCCATATTAAAATGTATAGTTTCGCCATATTAAAATGTATAGTTTCGCCATATTAAAATGTATAGTTTCGCCATATTAAAATGTATAGTTTCGCCATATTAAAATGTATAGTTTCGCCATATTAAAATGTATAGTTTCGCCATATTAAAATGTATAGTTTCGCCATATTAAAATGTATAGTTTCGCCATATTAAAATGTATAGTTTCGCCATATTAAAATGTATAGTTTCGCCATATTAAAATGTATAGTTTCGCCATATTAAAATGTATAGTTTCGCCATATTAAAATGTATAGTTTCGCCATATTAAAATGTATAGTTTCGCCATATTAAAATGAGAGTTCTGTTCACAGGATAGACTTTAAAATGAGGGACAGACGTAAATAAATCACAAATCACATTAAATAAAGTATAATCTTCATGACTCTCAAAGCAAAGCCTTACAATGATGGAGAAATGTTGGGGTTAAGAGTGTTAATTAACATCTTCCTAGAAGTGACACGGGGTTGACAGAGGGACACGACAAAACACTGAATTCTTGCACTTTAGCAAGTCTGTTTTCAAATGCAAAGTCAGATTTCTCTCTAGCGCTTTTAAAAATATATATTCAGGCTAAGAGTTGAATAGTTGGCTACTGCATAGTTTCTCTCTCTCTCTCTCTCTCTCTCTCTCTCTCTCTCTCTCTCTCTCTCTCTCTCTCTCTCTCTCACTCTTCTCCCTCACTCCTCTCCCTCTCTCTCTCTCCCTCACTCTTCTCCCTCACTCTTCTCCCTCACTCTTCTCCCTCACTCCTCTCCCTCTCTCTCTCTCCCTAACTCTTCTCCCTCACTCTTCTCCCTCACTCTTCTCCCTCACTCCTCTCCCTCTCTCTCTCTCCCTCACTCTTCTCCCTCACTCTTCTCCCTCACTCAGACACAGTCCTAAAGGAGACACTTTTCCTTTTTCCATTGTAATTCAGTTTCTCTCTTTTTCTTTCTCTCTCTCTCCCTCACTCTTCTCCCTCACTCCTCTCCCTCTCTCTCTCTCCCTCACTCTTCTCCCTCACTCTTCTCCCTCACTCAGACACAGTCCTAAAGGAGACACTTTTCCTTTTTCCATTGTAATTCAATTTCTCTCTTTTTCTTTCTCTCTCTCTCCCTCTCTGCCTAGCGGTTGTTTCTCTCGTGGGTCTCTGTGAAGCATCCAAATCTGATGTTCTGTCAGCCTCTAACTGTCCTAGATGTTTGTCATTCACAGCTTCTTGTTAAAGGAGAAGGGGGGGAGAAAAAAAATCACTTGACTCCTTCCTTTCCCCCAACTGAGAATTCCCAGTAGTAAAATTATTCCATTTAGATGGAAACTATTTTTGTCACTCCCCTGTCTAAATTGGCATATCTGGCTCTTTCTTTGTTTCACTGCAGAAACCAATAAAGTGTGAACCTGGATGCAGCTGTCAATCAAATCTAATTTTTTACTTCCTTCAGCTTGCCAGATGACAACAACATCCCATAGAAGAAGAAAAAAATAACAGAACAGAGATGGGGCGATCTGATTGGTTCTCATCAGCATGGCATTACAGAAAAGCACCTGTCACTGTCTCTGCTCCTCAGAACAATAAGACTGAGGAACCACCAGAGAAGATACAGGGAAGATCTAATGATGCAGAGACTATCTATGTATCTATATCTTTTACTATCCCACCATTTTTATTGATAATGACAATAGTTAAATGTATAGTTCAAACAAATTACAAAAATAAGCATTTGTTTTGTGATAAAATATTTGCTTACAGGGTATGTAAATACATGTTTCTATGTGGGTTGACCTTTGTCCAGTAAAAAAAAAACTGTATTAAATGTTTCAAATACCAAATAACGTTTGTACCATGTTTTGTGCTGCTACCATGTTGTGTTGCTACCATGTTTTGTGCTGCTACCATGTTGTGTTGCTACCATGTTTTGTGCTGCTACCATGTTGTGTTGCTACCATGTTTTGTGCTGCTACCATGTTGTTGTCATGTTGTGTTGCTACCATGTTGTGTTGCTACCATGTTGTGCTGCTACCATGTTGTGTTGCTACCATGTTGTGTTGCTACCATGTTGTGCTGCTACCATGTTGTGTTGCTACCATGTTGTGTTGCTACCATGTTGTTGTCATGTTGTTTTGCTACCATGCTGTGTTGTCATGTGTTGCTGCCTTGCTATGTTGTTGTCTTTACGTCTCTCTTTATGTAGTGTTGTGGTGTCTCTCTTTATGTAGTGTTGTGTTGTCTCTCTTTATGTAGTGTTGTGTTGTCTCTCTTTATGTAGTGTTGTGTTGTCTCTCTTTATGTAGTGTTGTGTTGTCTCTCTTTATGTAGTGTTGTGTTGTCTCTCTTTATGTAGTGTTGTGTTGTCTCTCTTTATGTAGTGTTGTGTTGTCTCTCTTTATGTAGTGTTGTGTTGTCTCTCTTTATGTAGTGTTTGTGTTGTCTCTCTTTATGTAGTGTTGTGGTGTCTCTCTTTATGTAGTGTTGTGTTGTCTCTCTTTATGTAGTGTTGTGTTGTCTCTCTTTATGTAGTGTTGTGTTGTCTCTCTTATGTAGTGTTGTGTTGTCTCTCTTTATGTAGTGTTGTGTTGTCTCTCTTTATGTAGTGTTGTGTTGTCTCTCTTTATGTAGTGTTGTGTTGTCTCTCTTTATGTAGTGTTGTGTTGTCTCTCTTTATGTAGTGTTGTGTTGTCTCTCTTTATGTAGTGTTGTGTTGTCTCTCTTTATGTAGTGTTGTGTTGTCTCTCTTTATGTAGTGTTGTGTTGTCTCTCTTTATGTAGTGTTGTGTTGTCTCTCTTTATGTAGTGTTGTGTTGTCTCTCTTTATGTAGTGTTGTGTTGTCTCTCTTTATGTAGTGTTGTGTTGTCTCTCTTTATGTAGTGTTGTGTTGTCTCTCTTTATGTAGTGTTGTGTTGTCTCTCTTTATGTAGTGTTGTGTTGTCTCTCTTTATGTAGTGTTGTGTTGTCTCTCTTTATGTAGTGTTGTGTTGTCTCTCTTTATGTAGTGTTGTGTTGTCTCTCTTTATGTAGTGTTGTGTTGTCTCTCTTTATGTAGTGTTGTGTTGTCTCTCTTTATGTAGTGTTGTGTTGTCTCTCTTTATGTAGTGTTGTGTTGTCTCTCTTTATGTAGTGTTGTGTTGTCTCTCTTTATGTAGTGTTGTGTTGTCTCTCTTTATGTAGTGTTGTGTTGTCTCTCTTTATGTAGTGTTGTGTTGTCTCTCTTTATGTAGTGTTGTGTTGTCTCTCTTTATGTAGTGTTGTGTTGTCTCTCTTTATGTAGTGTTGTGGTGTCTCTCTTTATGTAGTGTTGTGGTGTCTCTCTTTATGTAGTGTTGTGGTGTCTCTCTTTATGTAGTGTTGTGGTGTCTCTCTTTATGTAGTGTTGTGTTGTCTCTCTTTATGTAGTGTTGTGTTGTCTCTCTTTATGTAGTGTTGTGGTGTCTCTCTTTATGTAGTGTTGTGTTGTCTCTCTTTATGTAGTGTTGTGGTGTCTCTCTTTATGTAGTGTTGTGGTGTCTCTCTTTATGTAGTGTTGTGTTGTCTCTCTTTATGTAGTGTTGTGTTGTCTCTCTTTATGTAGTGTTGTGTTGTCTCTCTTTATGTAGTGTTGTGTTGTCTCTCTTTATGTAGTGTTGTGGTGTCTCTCTTTATGTAGTGTTGTGGTGTCTCTCTTTATGTAGTGTTGTGGTGTCTCTCTTTATGTAGTGTTGTGTTGTCTCTCTTTATGTAGTGTTGTGTTGTCTCTCTTGTGGTGATGTGTTGTCTCTCTTTATGTAGTGTTGTGTTGTCTCTCTTTATGTAGTGTTGTGTTGTCTCTCTTTATGTAGTGTTGTGGTGTCTCTCTTTATGTAGTGTTGTGTTGTCTCTCTTTATGTAGTGTTGTGGTGTCTCTCTTTATGTAGTGTTGTGTTGTCTCTCTTTATGTAGTGTTGTGGTGTCTCTCTTTATGTAGTGTTGTGTTGTCTCTCTTTATGTAGTGTTGTGGTGTCTCTCTTTATGTAGTGTTGTGTTGTCTCTCTTTATGTAGTGTTGTGTTGTCTCTCTTTATGTAGTGTTGTGTTGTCTCTCTTTATGTAGTGTTGTGGTGTCTCTCTTTATGTAGTGTTGTGGTGTCTCTCTTTATGTAGTGTTTGTGTTGTCTCTCTTTATGTAGTGTTGTGTTGTCTCTCTTTATGCAGTGTTGTGTTGTCTCTCTTTATGTAGTGTTGTGGTGTCTCTCTTTATGTAGTGTTGTGGTGTCTCTCTTGTGGTGATGTGGTGTCTCTCTTTATGTAGTGTTGTGTTGTCTCTCTTTATGTAGTGTTGTGTTGTCTCTCTTTATGTAGTGTTGTGGTGTCTCTCTTGTGGTGATGTGGTGTCTCTCTTTATGTAGTGTTGTGTTGTCTCTCTTGTGGTGATGTGGTGTCTCTCTTTATGTAGTGTTGTGTTGTCTCTCTTTATGTAGTGTTGTGGTGTCTCTCTTGTGGTGATGTGTTGTCTCTCTTTATGTAGTGTTGTGGTGTCTCTCTTGTGGTGATGTGGTGTCTCTCTTTATGTAGTGTTGTGTTGTCTCTCTTTATGTAGTGTTGTGTTGTCTCTCTTGTGGTGATGTGGTGTCTCTCTTTATGTAGTGTTGTGTTGTCTCTCTTTATGTAGTGTTGTGTTGTCTCTCTTTATGTAGTGTTGTGTTGTCTCTCTTGTGGTGATGTGGTGTCTCTCTTTATGTAGTGTTGTGTTGTCTCTCTTTATGTAGTGTTGTGTGGTCTCTCTTTATGTAGTGTTGTGTTGTCTCTCTTTATGTAGTGTTGTGTTGTCTCTCTTTATGTAGTGTTGTGTTGTCTCTCTTTATGTAGTGTTGTGTTGTCTCTCTTTATGTAGTGTTGTGTTGTCTCTCTTTATGTAGTGTTGTGTTGTCTCTCTTGTGGTGATGTGTGTTTGGTCCTATATTTATATGTTTTTTATTTAATTTATTTAATTTATTTTTTAATCCCAGGACCCCGTCCCCGTAGGATGTCTTTTGACTTTTGGTAGGCCGTCATTTTAAAATAAGAATTTGTTCTTAAACTGACTTGCCTCGTTAAATAAAAGTTAAATAAAAAAATACCAAAGATTTGACAAATAATCCAATTCTAAACAAGCAAACATAGGCTGAGTCCTAAATTATACCCTATTCCCTACATAGTGCACTACTTTTGACCAGATCTCTAATGGCCCAGGTCAAAGGTAGTGGAATAGGACCCGTAGTATAATTCAGTAGTAATAAGATAATGTACGTGTTGAAATAATGATTTACAGTTCCTGTATTCGTAATGGGCCGATTGGCAGCTAGCTACGATGTTTAATTCATTTGTACAAAAATCTAATTATCCATTCTTCCTTTTAGCTCACTTTACAAAATCACTAGGGTAGTGTCCAAAATGACAACCTATTCTCTAGGGCTCTGGAGTCTGGTCAAAAGTACAGCACTATATAGGGAATAGGGGGCCATTTTGGACTTACGCACAATGTAATTCTGATTTCTACTGAGTCAGCAGAACAGACAGTAGAAAAGTTGGAAGCGTACTTAAGAGCTCTCCTCATCACCGTTGGTCCAGTTTGCTAATTCAATAGATTTTTCCTCAAAACGTGCAATATATGGCGATCAGAGACACATTCTGCCTGCATCTACTGTATGTGACAACACAGATACAGGATCAGAGCCATATGAATGACAGGTCATCTATGTGACAACACAGACACAGGATCAGAGCCATATGAATGACAGGTCATCTATGTGACAAAACAGACACAGGATCAGAGCCATATGAATGACAGGTCATCTATGTGACAACACAGACACAGGATCAGAGCCATATGAATGACAGGTCATCTATGTGACAACACAGACACAGGATCAGAGCCATATGAATGACAGGTCATCTATGTGGCAACACAGACACAGGATCAGAGCCATATGAATGACAGGTCATCTATGTGACAACACAGACACAGGATCAGAGCCATATGAATGACAGGTCATCTATGTGACAACACAGACACAGGGTCAGAGCCATATGAATGACAGGTCATCTATGTGACAACACAGACACAGGGTCAAAGCCATATGAATGACAGGTCATCTATGTGACAACACAGACACAGGATCAGAGCCATATGAATGACAGGTCATCTATGTGGCAACACA
Source organism: Oncorhynchus kisutch (assembly GCF_002021735.2). Classification (NCBI taxonomy): domain Eukaryota; kingdom Metazoa; phylum Chordata; class Actinopteri; order Salmoniformes; family Salmonidae; genus Oncorhynchus; species Oncorhynchus kisutch. The sequence goes on from NW_022263736.1 coordinate 32,112, forward strand.
GACACAGGATCAGAGCCATATGAATGACAGGTCATCTATGTGACAACACAGACACAGGATCAGAGCCATATGAATGACAGGTCATCTATGTGACAACACAGACACAGGGTCAGAGCCATATGAATGACAGGTCATCTATGTGACAACACAGATACAGGGTCAAAGCCATATGAATGACAGGTCATCTATGTGACAACACAGACACAGGATCAGAGCCATATGAATGACAGGTCATCTATGTGGCAACACAGACACAGGGTCAGAGCCATTTGAATGACAGGTCATCTATGTGGCAACACAGACACAGGGTCAGAGCCATATGAATGACAGGTCATCTATGTGACAACACAGACACAGGGTCAAAGCCATATGAATGACAGGTCATCTATGTGACAACACAGACACAGGATCAGAGCCATATGAATGACAGGTCATCTATGTGGCAACACAGACACAGGGTCAGAGCAATATGAATGACAGGTCATCTATGTGGCAACACAGACACAGGGTCAGAGCAATATGAATGACAGGTCTATGACACGTCTATACTGTACTGTACTGTACTGCTCTAGTTAGTCAGTATGAACTATACTATACTGTACTATACTGTACTGTACTGATCTAGTTAGTCAGTATGTACTATACTGTACTGTACTGTACTAGCTCTAGTTAGTCAGTATGTACTGTACTGTACTGGCTCTAGTTAGTCAGTATGTACTCTACTGTACTGTACTGGCTCTAGTTAGTCAGTATGTACTATACTGTACTGTACTGTACTAGCTCTAGTTAGTCAGTATGTACTGTACTGTACTGGCTCTAGTTAGTCAGTATGTACTCTACTGTACTGTACTGGCTCTAGTTAGTCAGTATGTACTATACTGTACTGTACTGTTCAAGTTAGTCAGTATGTACTGTACTAGCTCTAGTTAGTCAGTATGTACTATACTGTACTGTACTAGCTCTAGTTAGTCAGTATGTACTATACTGTACTGTACTAGCTCTAGTTAGTCAGTATGTACTATACTGTACTGTACTGGCTCTAGTTAGTCAGTATGTACTGTACTAGCTCTAGTTAGTCAGTATGTACTGTACTGTACTGTTCTAGTTAGTCAGTATGTACTGTACTGGTTCTAGTTAGTCAGTATGTACTGTACTATACTGTACTAGCTCTAGTTAGTCACTATGTCCTGTACTATACTGTACTAGCTATAGTTAGTCACTATGTCCTGTACTATACTGTACTAGCTCTAGTTAGTCACTATGTCCTGTACTATACTGTACTAGCTCTAGTTAGTGACTTCCTTACTATACTATACTGTACTGTACTAGCTCTAGTTAGTCACTATGTACTGTACTATACTGTACTAGCTCTAGTTAGTCAGTATGTACTGTACTGTACTGGCTCTAGTTAGTCAGTATGTACTCTACTGTACTGTACTGGCTCTAGTTAGTCAGTATGTACTATACTGTACTGTACTGTTCAAGTTAGTCAGTATGTACTGTACTAGCTCTAGTTAGTCAGTATGTACTATACTGTACTGTACTAGCTCTAGTTAGTCAGTATGTACTATACTGTACTGTACTAGCTCTAGTTAGTCAGTATGTACTATACTGTACTGTACTGGCTCTAGTTAGTCAGTATGTACTGTACTAGCTCTAGTTAGTCAGTATGTACTGTACTGTACTGTTCTAGTTAGTCAGTATGTACTGTACTGGTTCTAGTTAGTCAGTATGTACTGTACTATACTGTACTAGCTCTAGTTAGTCACTATGTCCTGTACTATACTGTACTAGCTATAGTTAGTCACTATGTCCTGTACTATACTGTACTAGCTCTAGTTAGTCACTATGTCCTGTACTATACTGTACTAGCTCTAGTTAGTGACTTCCTTACTATACTATACTGTACTGTACTAGCTCTAGTTAGTCACTATGTACTGTACTATACTGTACTAGCTCTAGTTAGTCACTATGTACTGTACTATACTGTACTAGCTCTAGTTAGTCACTATGTACTGTACTATACTGTACTAGCTCTAGTTAGTCACTATGTACTATACTGTACTGTACTATACTGTACTGTACTAGTTCTAGTTAGTCACTATGTACTATACTGTACTGTACTAGCTCTAGTTAGTCACTATGTACTATACTGTACTGTACTATTCTGTACTGTACTAGCTCTAGTTAGTCACTATGGCCTGTACTGTACTGTACTGTACTAGCTCTAGTTAGTCACTATGTACTATACTGTACTGTACTAGCTCTAGTTAGTCAGTATGTACTGTACTGTACTGTACTGACTCTAGTTAGTCAGTATGTACTATACTGTACTGTACTAGCTCTAGTTAGTCAGTATGTACTGTACTGTACTGTACTGTACTGACTCTAGTTAGTCAGTATGTACTGTACTATACTGTACTAGCTCTAGTTAGTCAGTATGTACTGTACTAGCTCTAGTTAGTCAGTATGTACTGTACTGTACTGGTTCTAGTTAGTCAGTATGTACTCTACTGTACTGTACTGGCTCTAGTTAGTCAGTATGTACTATACTGTACTGTACTAGCTCTAGTTAGTCACTATGTACTGTACTGTACTGGCTCTAGTTAGTCAGTATGTACTGTACTGTACTGGCTCTTGTTAGTCAGTATGTACTGTACTGTACTGTACTGTACTGTACTGTACTGTACTGTACTGTACTGTACTGTACTGGCTCTAGTTAGTCACTATGTACTATACTGTACTGTACTGGCTCTAGTTAGTCAGTATGTACTGTACTGTACTGGCTCTTGTTAGTCAGTATGTACTGTACTGTACTGTACTGCTCTAGTTAGTCAGTATGTACTGTACTGTACTGTACTGTACTGTACTGTACTGTACTGTACTGTACTGTACTGCTCTAGTTAGTCAGTATGTACTGTACTGCTCTAGTTAGTTCATCTACTGAGTCTGTGTCATTTATTTTCAGTGGGCTGGAGTTCCAACAGGAATGTACAGCAGCAGCAACTGAATTATAATCTGGTTATTGGCGTGTCAAATCCATAATGAACCCCTTAGGATGTTATCATTTGCAACGACACGCCAAAGAAGAAGAAAGAACAGGGAGAGAAAATATTAAAATGCATTTCACATCGTGTCTTTTATCTGATATCTGAATGCCATGCGGTTTGACATTATGAAACAGGGCAATACATCTGCGGGTTTATGTGCTGTGTCTAATTGGATATGACAATATATAATATGAATCTCCAGTATCCATCAATGTCCTGCCTGTGTTGGTTGGTCGGGGGGCCTGTTCTGTTTGACTCACGGGTATGTGTCCCAAATGGCTCTCTATTCCCTATGTAGAAAACTTCTTTTGACCAGGGCCCATAGCTTTATAGGGTATAGGATGCCGTTTGGGACACACATAATGTGGTGTCGGTGGGGAAGCCCTGCTTGTTATGATGCCTGATCGGCAATTATGAGGTAATGTTTTGACTCTTGCTGTGAGAGGCCATCCAGGAAGTACTTCAGAGAGGAGAGAGGCTCATCACTGGACATTGATTGATTGAACATAGTACATGCTCATTTTGACTGGGAGTGTGTCAGAGGGAGAGAAAAGAACGAGGGAGAGAGGGAGGGAGGGAGAGAGAGAGAGAGAGAGGGAGACAGCGAGAGAGAGAGGGAGAGAAAAGAATGAGGGAGAGAGGGAGGGAGGGAGACAGCAAGAGAGAGAGAGAGGGAGACAGAGAGAGAGGGGGAGAGAGAGAGAGAGAGAGAGAGAGAGAGAGAGAGAGATACAGAGAGAGAGAGAGAGAGAGAGAGAGATACAGAGAGAGAGAGAGAGAGAGAGAGAGACAGAGAGAGAGAGAGAGAGAGAGAGAGAGAGAGAGAGAGAGAGAGAGAGAGAAAGAGGTCCTGTCGTCATGTCAGAACGACAGCTCGTTTTCAAATGGAACAAATGACCTGTTATTAGATCTATCATCCTAGGTGAGTACCAACCACACTGCAGCCAAAAGAAGCAACTGTCTGACTGACTGGTTGGCATCTCCGCCAGATTTCTGCCACCACACCACAGCCAGGCTGTGTCCCAAACGGACCATAAGACTCTGGTCAAAAGTGGTCCAATACATAGGGAATAGGGTGCCATTTTGGACACAATCGCAAAACTGAGCCAAACCTCATTTACCCCCCAGCTCTCCCCACCAGCAAATAATTACCCTAATGGCTTCTGTGTGATACACCATTCAATTAAAGCTGAATGCAGAGAGCCTCGGTGGAGGGAATGTGTCAGGAACCATCACATACTGAACTATACGACCTGAGGGTTGGCTGGGAGACCAGGGGGCGGTATAGAGAGGATAAGGTGATGTGGCTGGGAGACCAGGGGGCGGTATAGAGAGGATAAGGTGATGTGGCTGGGAGACCAGGGGGCGGTATAGAGAGGATAGGTGATGTGGCTGGGAGACCAGGGGGCGGTATAGAGAGGATAAGGTGATGTGGCTGGGAGACCAGGGGCCGGTATAGAGAGGATAAGGTGATGTGGCTGGGAGACCAGGGGTCTGTATAGAGAGGATAAGGTGATGTGGCTGGGAGACCAGGGGGCTGTATAGAGAGGATAAGGTAATGTGGCTGGGAGACCAGGGGTCTGTATAGAGAAGATAAGGTGATGTGGCTGGGAGACCAGGGGTCTGTATAGAGAGGATAAGGTGATGTGGCTGGGAGACCAGGGGTCTGTATAGAGAGGATAAGGTGATGTGGCTGGGAGACCAGGGGTCTGTATAGAGAGGATAAGGTGATGTGGCTGGGAGACCAGGGGGCGGTATAGAGAGGATAAGGTGATGTGGCTGGGAGACCAGGGGTCTGTATAGAGAGGATAAGGTGATGTGGCTGGGAGACCAGGGGTCTGTATAGAGAATATAAGGTGATGTGGCTGGGAGACCAGGGGTCTATATGGAGAGGATAAGGTTTTGTCTCAAATAGCACCTTATTATCTACACTGTGCACTACTATGGTTCCTGGTCAAATGTACTGTATTATAGTGAATAGGGTGCAGTTTGGGTCCTAAGGGTTTAGCTACCTGACTGGCCAATCAACAGTAGAGCCTCCACACACACACACACACACACACACACACACACACACACACACACACACACACACACACACCACACACACACACACCACACACACACACACACACACACACACACACACACAGAGACAGACAGACAGACCAGACAGACCAGACAGACAGACAGACAGACAGACAGACAGACAGACAGACAGACAGACAGACAGACAGACAGACAGACAGACAGACAGTTTGCAACCCACCCAGGGAACCCAGGAATATTCACTCCATCAAAAAAAACTCAAACTTCTCACAGTTTGACACAGCTAGACTTCCCTCTTCCTGTTAAAGCTGCACTGAAAACTGAACGGAGATCAGTGAAAGTTAAAGAGGAGATAGAGAAAACGCAGAACCCCCCCCCAGCCCATCCTCTGTTCCTCTGCCTCCACCAGCCCTAACCCCTAGTTCCTCCCACCATCCCCCCACCCCCCCACACCCCCACCCCCCACCACTCGCTCTCTCTCCTCTCCCAACACCCAGTCACTGTCAGGCCAAACACATGATGAATTGCCCTGTCAACAGAATTCATTCAGGGACCAATTAATTCAGCAGAAATGAACTAGAGCCATCAGTCGCTGAAAAACTCAGTGCAAAGAGAGCAAAGTAGCTCTCTGGATGAAAGAGCGATGGGGAGAGCATAGGAAGAGAGAGTAGGGGGTGGGAGAGAGGGGGTAGAGAGAGAGAAGAATGAGGGAGAGGAGTGAGAGATAGGGGGGTAGAGAGAGAGTGTAGAGAAAGAGAAGGGGTAGAGAGAAGGAAGAATGAGGGAGAGGAGTGAGAGATAGGGGGGTAGAGAGAGAGGGTAGAGAAAGAGAGGGGGTAGAGAGAGAGAAGAATGAGGGAGAGGAGTGAGAGATAGGGGGTAGAGAGAGAGGGTAGAGAAAGAGAGGGGGTAGAGAGAGAGAAGAATGAGGGAGAGGAGTGAGAGATAGGGGGGTAGAGAGAGAGGGTAGAGAAAGAGAGGGGGTAGAGAGAGAGAAGAATGAGGGAGAGGAGTGAGAGATAGGGGGTAGAGAGAGAGGGTAGAGAAAGAGAGGGGGCAGAGAGAGGGGAGTGAGAGTAGTGAGAGATAGAGGGTAGAGAGAGAGGGGTAGAAAGAGGGGTGTAGAGAGAGAGGGGGTAGAGAGAGAGGGGGTAGAGAGAGGGGAGTGAGAGTAGTGAGAGATAGAGGGGCGTAGAGAGAGAGAGGGGGTAGAGAGAGAGGGGGTAGAGCGAGAGGGGCGTAGAGAGACTGGGGTAGAGAGAGAGGGTAGAGAAAGAGGGGGGTAGAGAGACTGGGGAAGAGAGAGAGGGTAAGAAAGAGGGGGTAGAGAAAGGGGGTAGATAGAAGGAGTGAGAGAGAGGAGGTAGAGAGAAGGAAGTTAGAGAGAGAGGGGTGGAGAGAGGGGAGTGAGAGAGAGAGGAGGTAGAGAAAGAGAGGGGGTATAGAAAGGGGGTAGATAGAAGGAGTGAGAGAGAGGAGGTAGAGAGAAGGAAGTTAGAGAGAGAGGGGTAGAGAGAGGGGAGTGAGAGAGAGAGGAGGTAGAGAGAGGGGATAGAGAGAGGGGGTATATATAAGGAGTGAGAGAGAGGAGGTAGAGAGAGGGGAGTGAGAGAGAGAGGGGATAGAGAGAGGGTAGATAGGAGTGAGAGACGGGAGGTAGAGAGAGGGGAGTGAGAGTAGAGAGAGGGGAGTGAGAGGGGGTAGAGAGAGAGCGAGAGAGGGGAGTGAGGGAGAGAGAGAGTTGGTGGAGGGAGAGAGAGAGAGGTAGAGAGAGAGGAGTGAGAGAAGAGGGGTAGACAGAGGGTAGAGAGAGAAAGGAGTGTGAGAGAGAGAGAGAGAGAGAGAGAGAGAGGGAGGAGAGAGAGAGAGAGAGAGAGAGAGAGAGAGAGAGAGAGAGAGAGAGAGAGAGAGAGAGAGTGAGAGAGAGAGAGAGAGAGAGAGAGAGAGAGAGAGGTAGAGAGAGAGGAGTGAGAGAAGAGGGGTAGACAGAGGGTAGAGAGAGAAAGGAGTGAGAAAGAGAGAGAGGAAGAGAGAGAGAGTGAGAGAGAGAGTGAGAGAGAGAGAGAGAGAGGAGAGAGATATAGGAGGGGGGGTAACCGAGGGAGCTTGGTGGAAGTTAGCCTGACAGGAATTGGTCATTTATGCTTTAGCGCACTGGAGACAGCCCCTGTCATACAGAAAGCCATGACAGGACTCCCCTGGTGCTTTATTTATTAATTATCCAGAGCAGCCAGGGCCATTTAACTGTCTCACTCCAGGCCTGTCAACTCCACTTCTTGTCATTTCCCGTTCCTCCGTAAACACATCCTTAACACCGCACCAAAGGTTAATAGAAGGAAATCCACACACCTATTGAAATATAGACATTTTTCAAGGGAACAGGGAATACAGTACAGTTTGCTATCTGAACGAGGTTGGTTAGGTTCCAGCTGAGTACAGTGGATTTAATTTGGACGGCGTGGATGCGGAGATGCAGAGAGGGGCCGATGACGGTAAGGCTGGGGGTTTGTCTGCACAAACATTGGATCTTGTTCCCCTGAGGGGTACAGGGGGAAAAATCCACAGACAATTTATCCATAAACATACTCTCTTATAGGCTTAATATATGCATATGTGTTGTCTAAAGCAACTCCCCGGAAATACATATAGATATATATATATGTATATATATGTATATGTATATATATCATAATTTAGATAATAATTTAGCAGATTAATCTAAACTTTTGCTGATAAATTGTGGAAGGGAATGGCAGGAGCCAACAAAACTATTGAAGTTCCATCTGGGAAAAATAAGTTTCTCTGTTCTATTCTATACTGTTCTGTTCAATTCTGTTCTATTCTATACTGTTCTGTTCTGTTCAATTCTGTTCTATTCTATTCTGTTCTATTCTATTCTATACTGTTCTGTTCTGTTCAATTCTGTTCTATTCTGTTATATTCTATTCTATACTGTTCTGTTCAATTCTGTTCTATTCTATTCTGTTCTATTCTGTTCTGTTCTATTCTATTCTGTTCTATTCTGTTCTGTTCTATTCTGTTCTGTTCTATACTGTTCTGTTCTATACTGGTTCTGTTCTGTTCTGTTCAATTCTATTCTATTCTATACTGTTCTGTTCTGTTCAATTCTGTTCTATTCTATACTGTTCTATTCTGTTCTATTCTATTCTGTTCTATTCTGTTCTGTTCAATTCTGTTCTGTTCTATACTGTTCTATTCTATTATATTCTGTTCTGTTCTCTTCTGTTCTGTTCTGTTCTGTTCTATTCTATTCTGTTCTATTCTGTTCCACTCTATTCAATTACATTATATTCTGTTCTACTCTATTCTATTATATTCTGTTCTATTCTATTCTGTTCTATTCTGTTCTACTCATTCTATTATATTCTGTTCTATTCTATTCTGTTCTATTCTGTTCTATTCTGTTCTACTCTATTCTATTCTATTCTGTTCTATTCTATTCTGTTCTATTCTATTCTATTCTATTATATTCTGTTCTGTTCTATTCTATTCTATTCTGTTCTATTCTGTTCTACTCTATTCTATTATATTCTGTTCTATTCTATTCTGTTCTATCTGTTCTACTCTATTCTATTCTATTCTGTTCTATTCTATTCTATTCTGTTCTATTCTATTCTGTTCTGTTCTATTCTATTCTGTTCTACTCTATTCTATTCTGTTCTATTATATTATATTATATTATATTATATTCTGTTCTATTCTGTTCTACTCTATTCTATTCATTCTGTTCTATTCTATTCTGTTCTACTCTATTCTATATATTCTGTTCTATTCTATTCTGTTCTATTCTGTTCTACTCTATTCTATTCTGTTCTATTCTGTTCTACTCTATTCTATTATATTCTGTTCTATTCTATTCTGTTCTATTCTGTTCTACTCTATTCTATTCTGTTCTATTCTATTCTGTTCTATTCTATTCTATTCTATTCTGTTCTGTTCTGTTCTATTCTATTCTGTTCTATTCTGTTCTACTCTATTCTATTCTATTCTGTTCTATTCTATTCTGTTCTATTCTGTTCTACTCTATTCTATTATATTCTGTTCTGTTCTGTTCTATTCTATTCTATTCTGTTCTATTCTGTTCTACTCTATTCTATTCTATTCTGTTCTATTCTATTCTGTTCTATTCTGTTCTACTCTATTCTATTATATTCTGTTCTATTCTATTCTGTTCTATTCTATTCTATTCTATTATATTCTGTTCTGTTCTATTCTATTCTATTCTGTTCTATTCTGTTCTACTCTATTCTATTATATTATGTTCTATTCTATTCTGTTCTACTCTATTATATTATATTCTGTTCTATTCTATTCTGTTCTATTCTATTCTATTCTATTCTATTCTATTCTATTGTATTATATTCTGTTCTGTTCTATTCTATTCTATTCTATTCTGTTCTATTCTGTTCTGTTCTATTCTGTTCTGTTCTATTCCATTCTGTTCTATTATGTTATTTTTATGTTCTGTTAAATTCTATTCTGAGAGGACAGGACAGTCCACAAGTCAGCCAGGACAAACCTTGATCTGAGAGGACAGGACAGTCCACAAGTCAGCCAGGACAAAACCTTGATCTGAGAGGACAGGACAGTCCACAAGTCAGCCAGGACAAAACCTTGATCTGAGAGGACAGGACAGTCCACAAGTCAGCCAGGACAAAACCTTGATCTGAGAGGACAGGACAGTCCACAAGTCAGCCAGGACAAAACCTTGATCTGAGAGGACAGGACAGTCCACAAGTCAGCCAGGACAAAACCTTGATCTGAGAGGACAGGACAGAGTCAGCCTGGACAAAACCTTGATCTGAGAGGACAGGACAGAGTCAGTCAGGACAAAACCTTGATCTGAGAGGACAGGACAGAGTCAGCCTGGACAAAACCTTGATCTGAGAGGACAGGACAGAGTCAGCCTGGACAAAACCTTGATCTGAGAGGACAGGACAGAGTCAGCCAGGACAAAACCTTGATCTGAGAGGACAGGACAGAGTCAGCCAAAACTTTAATCTTTCCTCTATTGTGCTGATCAGTGAATAAATATTTTATTGGAGCTTTTCTTCAACCAGGCACGTCTCATATTGCGTACCAAATGGCACCCTATTCCCTATATAGTGCACTACTTTAAACCAGAGCCCTATCTGCCCTGGTCAAAGGTAATGAACTATATAGGGAATAGGGTGCCATTTGGGACACATCCTAGTGTAAGCGGAGTAGTAGCAGTTGTGAGGCGGTTTCTGATGGTGATGGCTGACAGGCACGTATTCCTTTACCAAGATCAACAACTAGAGGCTAATCACTACTGTAACACACAACCATCCTAGAGGCTAATCACTACTGTAACACACAACTCACCTAGAGGCTAATCACTACTGTAAAACACAACGCTCCTTGAGGCTAATCTCTACTGTAACACACAACTCACCTAGAGGCTAATCACTACTGTAACACACAACTCACCTAGAGGCTAATCACTACTGTAACACACAGCCATCCTAGAGGCTAATCACTACTGTAACACACAACTCACCTAGAGGCTAATCACTACTGTAACACACAACCATCCTAGAAGCTAATCACTACTGTAACACACAACTCACCTAGAGGCTAATCACTACTGTAACACACAGCCATCCTAGAGGCTAATCACTACTGTAACACACAACTCACCTAGAGGCTAATCACTACTGTAACACACAACCATCCTAGAAGCTAATCACTACTGTAACACACAACTCACCTAGAGGCTAATCACTACTGTAACACACAACTCACCTAGAGGCTAATTCACTACTGTAACACACAGCCATCCTAGAGGCTAATCACTACTGTAACACACAACTCACCTAGAGGCTAATCACTACTATAACACACAACCATCCTAGAAGCTAATCACTACTGTAACACACAACTCACCTAGAGGCTAATCACTACTGTAACACACAGCTATCCTAGAGGCTAATCACTACGGTAACACACAACCCTCCTTGAGGCTAATCTCTACTGTAAAACACAACCCACCTTGAGGCTAATCACTACTGTAAAACAAAACCCACTTTGAGGCTAATCACTACTGTAAAACACAACCCACATTGAGGCTAATCACTACTGTAAAACAAACCCACCTTGAGGCTAATCACTACTGTAAAACACAACCCATATTGAGGCTAATCACTACTGTAAAAACAACCCACCTTGAGGCTAATCACTACTGTAAAACACAAACCACCCCACAAACGTCATTACCACAATATTTAATGGCAGCAGACCTGGACCTGAATGTATAAAGTATCTCAGAGTAGGAGTGGTGACCTGGAACAGTTTTGCCTTTCAGATCATAATGAATATGATGATATGGAGAGTGGAGACCTGATCCTAGATCAGCACTTCTACTCTGAGTTGCTGCTGTTCATACGGCCCCAGATAGATGCTCATACAGCCCACTATCAACATACAGCTTGCTGGTTATACACTGTATCAGCAGGATAGAACAGCGGCGTCTGGTAAGACAAGGGCGGCGGTCTATGTATTTTTGTAAACAACAGCTGGTGCACGATATCTAAGGAAGTCTCAAGCTATTGCTCGCCTGAGGTAGAGTATCTCATGATAAACTGTAGACCACACAACCTACTCATGCAGCCAAACTTACCCTCGTAAACTGACTATCCTATCGATCCTTGACGTTGGTGATGTCATTTACAAATAGCCTCCAACACTCAACAAATTGGATGCAGTCTATCACAGTGCCATCCGTTTTGTCACCAAAGTCCCATATACTACCCACCACTGCGACCTGTATGCTCTCGTTGGCTGGCCCTCACTACATATCCGTCGCCAAACCCAGTGGCTCCAGGTCATCTATAAGTCTTTGCTAGGTAAAGCCAGCCCCGCCTTATCTCAGTTCACTGGTCACCATAACAACACCCACCCATAGCACATACTCCAGCAGATATACTGCACTGGTCATCCTCAAGACAACACTTACTTTGGCTGCCTTTCCTTCCAGTTCTCTGCTGCCAATGACTGGAACGAATTGCAAAAATATCTGAAGCTGGAGTCTTATATCTCCCTCTCTAATTTTAAGCATCAGCTGTCAGAGCAGCTTACAATCACTGTACCTGTACACAGCCAGTCTGTAAATAGCACCACCTGACTACCTCATCCCCACATTATTACTTACCCTCTTGCTCTTTTGCACCCCAGTATCTCTACTTGCACATCATC